>NC_069506.1:315363988-315663988 GCF_027579735.1 Bombina bombina
AGCTGGGGAGTGGATAGTATTTTTCTATCTTTTTAAACAATAAAACAAATCAAGTAGACTGTACCTTTAAATGCCTACTGTCCTCCTGATCAAAACAGTCAGTATATTTCAGTCTTTGAACTACAATAAGTGGCAGCGTATCATTTTATTCCCCAAAAAAATAAAAAATAAATTGCACTGCAGGAATACAAGCAAATCTTGTTGTGATCTGTGTGGAGCAGCAATAATTTGCTATGCAGCATTTGGAGATCAGCCTCCGGGCATGTGCTCTGTCCATCTGTGGTTATTGTTTTAGTGGAATATGTTCTCTTTTTCTTGTTTAGGTGGTAGGAATTTAAACGTCCAGAATAAAGCTTTAACGCTTTTAAGATGAATAATGTTTGCTTAAATCTTTAAGACATTTTCCATAACCACCTTTTATAGGTCTTAAAGGGACATAAAACACTTTATAATGGTAACATTAAAAGTACCCGTATTTTAAATGAAAAGTAAAAAGTTTGTGTACAAGCGAAAGGCTGATGTGCGCTAACTTTAGGACTTCGGATACCAAGGCCACTTAAACTCGGAACCGAGTTACACCAACTGCGCTAAACCCAAAATGAGTTATGAATACTTTACATTCCAATTTTCTTCACAAAGAAGAAAATTTTCTTTTTATTTTAAAATATATATTTTTGTATATCTCTAATTATTTTTTTGTAAAATGTATGTCTATACCTAATTATCTATATGAATACATATATATTCCTTGTCTGAGGAAGGGGTGAATGCCCCAAAACGTCACAGAATAAAGGTTGCTGTGTTTTAAATCAAGAGAGTGCGAAGATTGGATTTCTTTAATATATATATATAAATACATATTTACACATATAAACCCAAAAATACACATGTATACACATATATAAACATATACAGACATCAGTGTCTTCTCCATGACCTTTATAGCAGGGGAACCACCAGGCTGATTTTACTAAATCTATACTAATTTTAGCCAATATAAAGCTAAAATGAGCTAATATTGAAAATGTAAAATTGTTATTGTAGAAATTATCATTAAATGCATTTATGTTAAAATAGGCAATTAATTTTAACTTTGGATAGCAGAAAATTATATAAGAAAATATTGTACTACCCCCACCAGATACTTCATAATGTCACCTGGCTACTTTATAATGTCACCTAGTTGGCAAAATTATCTGTGGTGAAAACTGAATATGTATGCATATTTTTATATATATATATATATATATATATATATATATATATATACACACATTATATCAATTGGTGCCCTTCCCAGTCAAACATTTTACCATATACTATATCCCTTTGAACCCTTTAGAAACTTTTTTTATTAATGTTAATATATATATATATATATATATATATATTATTTTGTTTAAATGTGTTTTACAAGTGTTTTTTTTAACCCTTACAGTATACTTTAGGGGGCCGAATTATCAAATGGCGGGCTACGGCGAATCATGTCCGCCCAACATCGCTGAATGCCGACAGCAAACGCTGTCGGCATTTAACATTGCACAAGCAGTTCTGGTAAACTGCTTGTGCAATGCCACCCCCTGCAGATTTGCAGCCGCTAGCAGGGGGTGTCAATCAACCTGATCGTATGAGATTGGGCGGATTGATGTCTGCTGCCTCAGAGCTGGCAGGCGAGTTAAGGAGCAGAGGTCTTAAGACCGCTGCTTCTTAACTCCTATCTCTGGCGAGCCTGAAGGCTCACATGGAAACAGGGGTATTAAGGGCCTCTAATTCGGCCTCCATGTCTGTAGTCACGCTTAATATTCTAGTGCAATTTCAACTTTTTTCGAGCACAAACTATAACTTTCAACTTGTAATACCAGCGCACATTAGCACAGTTGTGATATCTATTGAAAGTATAGGCTGTGCTCGAGCAAAGTCGGATGAGCTAACCCTTCTTTGGTTAACATGCTTTATCATGCACTTGTAATATAAAAGTTGCGTGCTAATTGTAGCAGCCTGGCGATGTTGGTTATCACGCCTGCGTTATCATTAGCGCACCACTTGTAATCTGGCCCTAAATCTTTCTCTAAGTCTAGTAAAAAAAATAATTGCAATTTATTTTAATTTATGGATTTTGCCCCCTTTTTCTTAATCCCGAGAATTGTAGCTTTTCCAAGTATGAGAAATGTTCGTGCACACTATAAACTTCTCCCTGCTATTTATGTGTCCCTAATTGGCTCCAACAGAGGAGGTAAGATAAGATAAAATAAGCCACGTTTTGACAACAAGATGACCGTGGCTAGCTTTCTCTACTCCAGTAACAAGTCTGAATTGGATCCTTCAAATAATACAAATGATGAGGCGCGTTTGTGTTGGGAAATACAACAGCATGTACTGTACCACATGTATGAACAACATTAAGGGGGGTAGTTATCAAGCCGTCAACCTCAAATACGCTGGAATTCCGCAGCGTATTTGTGGCGAGGCTGATTCGCCTTAGTTATCAAGCCCTAGATACCGGCAAAGGTAGAATTTAGTGACGTAAGCTTCGATCCGCTGGAGTCAGTCCGACACAGATCGATTCTTACGTCACTCCAGATGTTCCGAACACAAGTTCGGCACAATCTGACTACTTTTACTAGTTATCAAAAAACTAGCAGTTCCGATCAGCCAATAGAATGCGAGCTCAATCTGATTGGCTGATTGGATCAGCCAATCGGATTGAATTTCAATCTGATTGGCTGATTCAATCAGCCAATCAGATTTTTCCTACCTTAATTCTGATTGGCTGATAGAATCCTATCAGCCAATCGGAATTGAAGGGACGCCATCTTGGATGACGTCCCTTAAAGGAATATCCATTCGTCGGTAGTCGTCGGGAAGAAGAGGATGGCTCCGCGTCGGCTCATCTGAAGATGGCTCCGCTCCGGATGGATGAAGATTGAAGACGCCGCATGGATGAAGACTTCTATCGGATGGAAGACTTCTTCAGCGCCGCCTGGATGATGACTTCATCGGATGGAAGATTTCTTCAGCGCCCCTTGGATGATGACTTCTTCCGCTCCGGATCTCCTCTTCGGTTCCATCGGTGGGTCGGCTGGCTGAAGACGACTAAAGGTCGTTTATTTAAGGGGGGTTTGAGTTAGATTAGGGGTATGTGGGTGGTGGGTTTTAATGTTGGGGGGGTTGTATTTTCCTTTTACAGGCAAAAGAGCTGAATTCTTTGGGGCATGCCCTGCAAAAGGCCCTTTTAAGGGCTGGTAAGGTAAAAGAGCTTTGAACTTTTTTAATTTAGAATAGGGTAGGGCATTTTTTTATTTTGCGGGGGCTTTGTTATTTTATTAGGGGGCTTAGATTAGGTGTAAGTAGCTTAAAATTGTTGTAATATGTTTTAAATGTTTGTAACTTATTTTTTTTATTTTTTGTAACTTAGCTTTTTTTATTTTTTGTACTTTAGTTAGTTTATTTAATTTAATTGTAGTTATTTGTAGCTAATTTATTTAATTAATGTAATGATAGTGTTGTGTTAGGTTTAATTGTAACTTAGGTTAGGATTTATTTTACAGGTAATTTTGTATTTCTTTTAGCTAGGTAGTTATTTAATAGTTAATAACTATTTAATAACTATTCTAACTAGCTAAAATAAATACCAAGTTACCTGTAAAATAAATATAAATCCTAAAATAGCTACAATGTAATTATTAATTATATTGTAGCTATCTTAGGGTTTATTTTACAGGTAAGTATTTAGTTTTAAATAGGAATAATTTATTTAAGTATAGTGTAGTGTTAGGTGTAATTGTAACTTAGGTTAGTTTTTATTTTACAGGTAAATTTCTCTTTATTTTAGCTAGGTAGCTATTAAATAGTTAATAACTATTTAACCCCTTAATGACCACAATATACCCTGTATGTCACTGGTCGTTAAGGGTTTTTTCAGGACATAAAAGCACAAGTCTAGCAAGAACACGCTATTAATTCCCTCCCTCCAGCAGGCTTTGTGGAATAGAGCAGTCTCAACGCTGGTGGCAAGACCACGCTATAAAACAATCAAGTCCCAAAAAAAGGCCAGCGACATACAGGGTACGTCACTGGTCCTTAAGGGGTTAATAGCTATTGTACCTAGTTAAAATAAATTGAAAGTTGCCTGTAAAATAAAAATAAATCCTAAGATAGCTACAATATAATTATTATTTATATTGTAGCTATTTTAGGGTTTATTTTAAAGGCAAGTATTTAGTTTTAAATAGGATTAATTTATTTAATAAGAGAAATATTATTTAGATTTATTTAATTAATATTTAAGTTAGGGGGGTTTTAGGGTTAGTGTTAGACTTAGGTTTAGGGGAGCGAGCTGCACTTAGTGCTATGGCGCGGTCGGGCCGGGCTGTGACTATACAGCTGGCCCGATGCGCTGTTGGAAAAAAACAGACCAGCTCAGAAGATCATAGAGAGCGGGTCTGTAAAACAGCAGTTATTTTTTAAATTCAAAGGGGAAATTTGGTTTTACAATGTTTGCGCTATTATAATGTTATATAATTCTGCACTATGTGCAGAATTATATAACATTTTTTTAATGGTTTACTGTCCCTTTAAGCTTGAAATACTGTTATCCAAAGATGACTTATGGGAGGTGCTGGATATAAACAGACCCACTTAAAACCCAGAAGAATGGGACGAGAAAAACAGGCAAGCAAGCGCAGTTATAAGCCTGTTAGTGGAGGATGATCAACTCATTCATATAAGAAAAGAAAACACAGCTAAAAGTATGTGGACTGCACTACAAAAACTGCATGAGCGTTCAAACTTAAACAGTAAACTATATTTGCTGCGCATACTGTATAAGATGAGGCTGGAAAAAGGCCAGGAAATGTGTGAACATGTGAATGCTATGCTAGAGATTGTGGAACAGCTCTGTGCAATTGGAGAAGAAATGAAAGACAATCATATAGTAGCATTGCTATTATGCAGCCTTCCAGAATCATATGGTGCCCTTATCAATGCTCTAGAAACCAGACCTGAACAAGAACTAACACTAGAATATGCTAAGGGAAAACTAATTGATGAATACAAAAGAAGAAAGGAAAATATGCATAGTGAAGAAAATGAGAGATCAGAGGTAGCTCTGAAGGTGCAAAAAGGCACAAAGCAAAACAGAGAAACCAGAGTGTGTTTCCGCTGCAAAAAGGTCGGTCACCTGAAAAAGAACTGCTCAATCTGGACAGCAGAGCAGTAAAGGTTAGAGTCACACACAAGAGAAAGAGCTAAGGCAGCCACAAAGGAAACTGCAGCTGCATCATGGAGCGGTAGCTTTAAAGTGACTCAGAATAGTACAACCCCATGGATGGTGCATTGACTCAGTGTCAACTAGTCACACCACAAGTGATGAGACATTCTTCACAGAAATTGATTTTAATGCAAAAGACAAAGTCTTCCTAGCGAATGGAAAAAGTATTACAGCGGAAGGTAACAATCAAGGGTTCCTGAATTGCATCACACCATCAAGAGATAAGCAAAGCATCCTAGTAAAGAATGTTCTGTACCTCCCAAGATTAGAAGGAAGCCTCCTATCAGTGAAAACTCTTGCTAACAATGGACTCACAGTCCAGGTTCAAGGCAATGAATGCACAATTCGAAATAGGAGACAAATCATAGAAAAGGAAGGTTGAACGAACACCTGTAGAAACTCATCACTGAAAGGGAGCAAGCCAAAACAACCATTCATAATCCACACAACAAATGTATCCATCTGTGGCACAGGAGATTAGGACATCAAAACCCAGAACCCATAAAGGAACTTGCAAAGGGAGGTTTATCAGAAGACATGATAATATTGCCTTGCCACATGCTCATGAAGTTCACATGTTGTATCAAAGCAAAGGCCACACGTACCCCTCTTCCACAAGCCAGTCAAAGAAAAAACACTTACCCCATGGAACTCATACACAGTGACGTGTGTGGACCAATGAAAACACCCACACCTGGTAGGAACAGATATTTACTGACCTTCATTGACGATTATTCCAGGTACACAACAACATATCTGATGAAGCACAAAAGCAAGACATCAGAGAAACTTCATGAATTTAACGCTACATTCAGCAACAAATTTCAATGGAAACCAGGAATAAAACGTACCGACAATGGATTGGAATATATGAGTAAGGAAGTGAAGTCATACCTAAAGAAAAAGGTATTGTACAC
Organism: Bombina bombina; assembly: GCF_027579735.1. Taxonomy (NCBI): domain Eukaryota; kingdom Metazoa; phylum Chordata; class Amphibia; order Anura; family Bombinatoridae; genus Bombina; species Bombina bombina. The sequence goes on from NC_069506.1 coordinate 315,370,175, forward strand.
CAAACCACTGTACCATACACTCCTGAGCAAAATGGTGTTGCAGAAAGGAAAAATGCTTTCAGATGCCAATTTACCTAACCAGTACTGGGGTGAAACAATAATGAATGCAACATACTTACAGAACAGGCTACCATCAAAAACTATCCATATGAAATGTGGAATGGATTAAAACCTTGTATGGGGCATATTAGAGTATTTGGATGTAAAGCATATGCCTATGTTCAAAGTGAGAAATGCTCCAAATTAGAGAACACAGCCATAGAATGCATTCTTGTGGGCTACAGTGAACAAAGTAAGGGCTATAGAATCCTTCATCCACAGACCAACAAGATCACAATAAGCCGCAGTGTTAATTTTGATGAAAGCAAAGCATCAGAAAAAATGTCCCTCAAAAGCCATGAAGAGAAACTGTCCACTGAACCAGCAAGAGATGCTGACCAAAGTGAAGCTGTGCAGGAGACAGAACAAGAAGTGGAGCTTACAATAGAAAAAATAGCTACTCACAAACCAGTAGAACCCACTGAACAACCAGAAATCAGAAAATCAACTCGGGTGACGAAAGGGATACCACCCACAAGCTGTCATACATCGCTAAGACACATGAAACACTTGAACCAACATCCTGGGAAGATATAGACAAATTTCCAAAAAGGGAAGCCAATCAATGGAGAAAGGCAGCCAAAGAAGAAATAAAATCACTTCAGGAAAATAAAACCTGGACACTCACTGAGCTTCCCCTGGTCACAAAACTATAGGAAGCAAATGGACTTTTAAAGTAAAATATGATGCAGAAGGAAATATCCACAGATACTCAAAGAAATTTGGAGAAGATTATGATGAAACTTTTGCTCCAGTTGTAAAGCACTCCACCATCAGATTGCTCCTTAGCATTGCAGCTGGAAAGGGAATGCAAGTGAGGCACCTGGAAGTCAAAACTGTTTTCCTATATGGAGACATCAAGGAGGATCTCTACATGGATCTCTACATTCTTAACCAAAGTCAGAAAATTGCAGAAATATCAGAGCAGTTTCACATGCAAGATGCAAAAGAGGTGAAAACACCTATGGAACCAGATTACCTGAAAAACAACATAATAGAAAACTTGTTACCCAATAATGATAATTACTGAAGGGCAATTGGAAAATTTCTATACATTGCCACCATAACAAGACCAGACATTGCCGCAGCAGTGGGTATACTCTGTAGAAAAGTTGCGACACCATGTCAACGTGACTGGAATGCAGTAAAGAGGGTGATACAGTACCTAAAAGGAACAATTCGGATAAAGCTGCGGCTGGCAGCAACATCAAACCCAAAAGTAATTGGATATGTTGATGTTGATTGGGCCGGAGATACCACTGACCGCAAGTCTACAAGTGGTTACATCTTCCAGTATGGAAAAGAAACAATAAGTTGATATAGTCGAAAACAAGTGACTGTTGAACTCTCTTCAATGGAAGCAGAATATATAGCAGCAGCACATGCATGTCAAGAAGTAATTTGGATTTGTGAACTTCTACTAGATACGGGACTGGATGTGTCTAAACCCATACCAATCCTTAAAGACAACCAAGGGTGTATAAAGTTGACACAATCAGAAAGAGTCAATCCTCGAACCAAGCACATTTATGTAAAACATAATTTGCTCAGGGACATGCAAGAACAAGGCATTATTGTCATTCAATATTGCCCATTGGAAGCGATGACTGCAGACGCACTCACTAAACCAAGGGTCATTGTTTTCTTCAAAAGAAACTGAATGTAGTATAATTACCTACATGCCGTTAAGAAGGGGTGTTGGAAAATACAATAGCATGTACTGTACCACATGTATGAACAACATTAAGGCTGTAGATGGCGCTGTACAGTTTAGATTACTAATTGTTTATATCTGTGAACTTGTTCATTCACTAACAGGAAAGAAGTTGTGTTCTTTTTCTCTATTGTGTGTTCTCCTCTCTGTGCGCTGACCACTGTTTTACAAATTATTGATATGTTCTAAATGCTGCTATTGCATCTGTATAAGTAAAGCCTAATGCAGTATTCCTAAAAGCTTCCTGTGTCTTTTTGATAAATAACCAACAGTTTGCTCATTGAAAAATGATTGCAGCAAACAAGATGCCATTGTATTCAGACAGTGTTCACATTTGTTTGATATGTTAATATATTATAATGTGCATTATATAACTTATAACTTTAAACTCTGGGATACCAGAGAAAGTTACAATATATTGACAACTAAGGAGGCAAAAGGAGATTTTCCCTAAAACCATGATTATATGTCTTATTTACAAAATATGTGGTAGAACAAATTCATTATTGTTTCCAGTTATTGCATTTAAAAAAAATCTTTTTCTCATTATTAATGAGTTTGGAGGAGCTAAAGGTAGACAGTTTTGAAGACATACTTGATATGCTTCATGTTGTGATCTTGAATGAAGTGCTTTTTATTACTAGGTAAACAAAAGCATTATGAAATAATGGTGGATGCTGAGTACTTTAAAGGACGAGGATGTATAACAGAATATAATGTCTCACTTGAGCTATTCTACATTATGGTTAAGTGCTCCTTGCATCTTGCTGCCTTGGGGGTTGGGACAATTTGTGTCTGCGCAAAGAACATAATGGTTTGAGCGATCGTTTCCTGACTAGAAGCTGGCTGGTACCTTGCAAACCAGATATAGTTAATCAAACAAGGACTATATTACAAGTGGAGCGCTAACGTTAGTAAATGTGTTTGCTCGAGCGCAATTAAATTTAAAGCACCTCAAGTTAGAACTTGCATTAAGGGTTAGGGATAAAATAAAAGTGTGTGTATGTGTGTGTCTAAATAATAATTCTATAATAGTATTTAATAGTGTTTTACTGTGTATTTGCTGTAAATATTTAACATTCCAATGTTCTTCACATACAGGAAAATTGTATTTTTATTTGAAATAAATATTTCTATATAAATATTTATATATATATATATATATATATATATATATATATATATATATATATATACCTATGCCTATATATATGTTCATATATATATATATATATATATATATATATATATATAACATTAGCATTATCATATATATATATATATAAACAACCGCAAAGGGGTTAACCACATAGTAGAAGTACAGCTGGTACTGCTGGTCCAGAGTGGAAACTGCCACTCATCCAATCAGCAGCGCTATTTATACAGCTGGGTCATGTGACTATAACTGCTGTTTTGGTCAGTGGCAGTTTCCACTCAGGACCAGCAGTACTCTGTGGATCTCAAACTGTACTACTACTATGGGCGCAATCCGATATAGATCGTAGTTTGCGGCGCAAGCGAGGGAACCCGCATCGCCCGCAGTTTCAGCTCGCAACTCGAGCTATCCCATATACGGCGCCGTCAGATGCTAAAGTGCCGTAAGTCTGATAAACCAGCGATGTCCAGAAATCTGCGCAAGTACAAATTTCTGGCGTCGCCAGTGACTTACGGCACGTTAGAAACTGCCGGCGCCTACAAAACCTGACTAAAGTCTAAATCACCCGCACTGCCTAACACGCCTCCCTAACATAGCCCGACAAGTCTAACACGCCTCCCTAACATAGCCCGACACGTCTAACCCTCTATCCGCTATCCCCCTCACTATCCTAACAATAACAATGTATTAACCCCTAAACCGCCGCTACCTAATAAAGTTATTAACCCCTAAACCGCCGCCAGCTATATTAAATCTATAACCCCCTAAAGTGAGCCCCTAACACCGCCGCCATCTACCTTACCTACCCCCTAAAGTGAGCCCCTACCACGCCGCTATCTATTTTAAAATTATTAACCCCTAATCTAATCCCCCTACCCCGCCGCCATCTATATTAAATTATTTAACCCCTAACATACTAAACTATCCCTAACACTAAACCTAAGTCTAACCCTACAAATAGCCCTGAAAAGGGCTTTTTGCGTGGCATTGCCCCAAAGTAACAGCTCTTTTGCCAGCCCTTAAAAGGGCTTTTTGCGGGGCATGCCCCAAAGAATTCAGCTCTTTTGCCAGCCCTTAAAAGGGCTTTTGACGGGGCTTTGTCACAAAGTAAACTGCTCTTTTGCCTACAATCTACATCCCCTACATCGCCGCCACCTATAATAAATGTATTAACCCCTAATCTAATCCCCCTACACCGCCGCCAGCTATATTAACTATATTAACCCTAATTATAATAGGGTTAATATAGTTAATGTAGTTATTATATTATATATATTAACTATATTAACCCTAATTATATTAGGGTTGATATAGTTAATATCGTTATTATATTATATATATATATAAAGTATAATAACCCTATCTAACTCTAACATCCCTAACTAAACTCTTATTAAAATAAATCTAATATTAATATTATTAATTAAAATATTCCTATTTAAATCTAAATACTTACCTATAAAATAAACCCTAAGATAGCTACAATATAATTAATAATTACATTGTAGCTATGTTAGGGTTTTTATTTATTTTACAGGTAAATTGTTAATTATTTTAACTAGGTATAATAGCTATTAAATAGTTATTACCTATTTAATAGCTACCTAGTTAAAATAATTACCCAATTACCTGTAAAATAATTCATAACCTAAGTTACAAATACACCTACACTATCAATAAATTAAATAAACTACAAATATCTATCTAAAAATACAATTAAATAAACTAAACTAAATTACAAAAAATAAAAAAAAGATTACAAGATTTTTAAGCTAATTACACCTATTCTAAGCCCCCTAATAAAATAATAAACCCCCAAAATAAAAAAATTCCCTACCCTATTCTAAATTAAAAATAGTTCAAAGCTCTTTTACCTTACCAGCCCTTAAAAGGGCCTTTTGTGGGGGCATGCCCCAAAGAAAACTGCTCTTTTGCCTGAAAAAAAACCACAATACCACCCCCCAACATTACAACCCACCACCCACATACCCCTAATCTAACCCAAACCCCCCTTAAATAAACCTAACACTACCCCCCCCCCCCGAAGATCTCCCTACCTCGGATTGAACTTGAATCTGATTGGCTGATTCAATCAGCCAATCAGATTTTTCTACCTTAATTCCGATTGGCTGATAGCATCCTATCAGCCAATCGGAATTAGACGGACGCCATCTTGGATGATGTCATTTAAAGGAACCTCATTCGTCGGGAAGTCGTTGTGCCGGATGGATGCTCCGCGGCGGAGGAGCGAAGAAAGAAGATTGAAGATGCCGATTTGCTTGAAGACATCGCCGATGGAAGAAGACTCTCTGCCGCTTGCTTCAAGACATCGCCCGGATGGAAGAAGACTTCACTGCCGTTTGCTGGAAGACATCGCACGGATCGGATGAGGAGTTCTGCCCGGCGGGGTGAATACAAGGTAGGGAGATCTTCAGGGGGGGTAGTGTTAGGTTTATTTAAGGGGGGTTTGGGTTAGATTATGGGTATGTGGGTGGTGGGTTGTAATGTTGGGGGGTGGTATTGTGTTTTTTTTTTTCAGGCAAAAGAGCAGTTTTCTTTGGGGCATGCCCCCACAAAAGGCCCTTTTAAGGGCTGGTAAGGTAAAAGAGCTTTGAACTATTTTTAATTTAGAATAGGGTAGGGAATTTTTTTTATTTTGGGGGTTTATTATTTTATTAGGGAGCTTAGAATAGGTGTAATTAGCTTAAAAATCTTGTAATCTTTTTTTTATTTTTTGTAATTTAGTTTAGTTTATTTAATTGTATTTTTAGATAGATATTTGTAGTTTATTTAATTTATTGATAGTGTAGGTGTATTTGTAACTTAGGTTAGGATTTATTTTACAGGTAATTGGGTAATTATTTTAACTAGGTAGCTATTAAATAGGTAATAACTATTTAATAGCTATTATACCTAGTTAAAATAATTAACAATTTACCTGTAAAATAAATATAAACCCTAACATAGCTATAATGTAATTATTAATTACATTGTAGCTATCTTAGGGTTTATTTTATAGTTAAGTATTTAGATTTAAATAGGAATATTTTAGTTTATAATATGAATTAGATTTATTTAATAAGAATTTAGTTAGGGGTGTTAGGGTTAGATAGAGTTAATATAGTTTATATAAATACTATAGTAACTATATTAACTATATTAACCCTAATATAATTAGGGTTAATATAGTTAATATATATAATGTAATAACTATATTAACTATAATATACTTAGGGTTAATATAGATAATATAGCTGGCGGCGGGGTAGGTAGATTAAATTAGGGGTTAATAATTTTAATATAGATGGCGGCGGTGTAAGGGGTTCACATTAGGGGATAGATCAGTTAGATGGTGGCGGTTTTAGGGGCTCACAGTAGGGGGTTAGTTTATGTAGATGGCGACGGTTTAGGGGTTAAATACTTTATTAGGGATTGCGGCGGGGGATCGCGCTTGACAGGGAGATAGACATTGTGCATGCGTTAGGTGTTAGGTTTTATTTAGCAGATCGCGGTTGACAGGGAGATAGACATTGCGCATGCGTTAGGTGTTAGGTTAATTTTAGAAGCCAGTTTAGGGAGTTACGGGGCTCCAATAGTCAGCGTAAGGCTTCTTACGGCTGCTTTTTGTGGCGAGGTGAAAATGGAGTAAGATTTCTCCATTTTCGCCACGTAAGTCCTTACGCTGTATATTGGATACCAAACTGCGCGGGTTTGGTATACCTGCCTATGGCCCAAAAAACTACGGGCGACGGCAGAAATATACGCGCGTAACTTCTAGGTTACGCCGTATATAGGATAACAAACCCGCGCAAATATTGGCGTCGCCAGCTTTTGCGGGTGACGATTTTTATCGGATCGACCCCTATATGTTTAATCCCTTTGTTGTAGCTAAACACATAGAAATGTATGGTCGCTAGTTGTAAAATCACATGTTCTAACGAATTAGAGCATGTCATTTTTTGACTATAATGACCATTTAAACATGGTGACATTTACACGAGCCTGTGTGACATTATACACAGTGACTAGTTAGTTTAGACTTGAACCATAGATCCCACTAGACTTTTTTAAAAGCAATACATTTGTGCTGCCCTTGATTTGCAACACCTACAAATATTGTGCTAACAAAACAACAGTTATTTGAATGCACTTCTTTCCAAATGCAGTGTAAAAATGCTGAAGAATTTGATGAGTTTACCATTTCTTTAAATAGATAAGAAAACAATTAATTTGTATAATTTAAAATAAAAATGAATCTAAACAAATTAAACGTATCCAATTTTATACAAATATTTTAACGTGTAATCTTTACAACACTGAAGAGATATTTTATTGAGTTTAAAGACCATTAAAGTTAAAACATATGCAAAGCTGTGACATTTATATTTTAGCAATAGCAATTACTTATTAATAGCTTTTAGATATAAGATTTACTGCATATTAATGTAGGCATCACACTCGTCTCTTTTAGCAATATAAATATATAAAAAATGTACAGCTATTCATGGTTAGCAAATGCTTTATAAGATTAGTGAATTAATATATAAAAATGTTGTAAGTTGCATTTTTTAATTCAGGTTAAAAAATACTTTTTTTTCATAAACTTTATTTTCAATCAAAGGTTACCATGGGTAAATATATCTTAATTTGTATTTACAAATATTCACACTGAAGTCATTACAGTAATATAATGCCCCTCTCCGTATATAGATTTGTCCTTCAGTGGCAACTAGTAAATGTGTCTGGATGTTTTGTACCAGGAGCTATAAGGCTATCATTGAGTTCATCACTCAATATATAAACTCATATATATATATATATATATATATATATATATATATATATATATATATATAAAGTATATATATAGTTAAAAGCTTTGTGTTTCTATTTTTTTACAGCGCTAATACAGTCAGGAGAACACTATGAAACTGTAATTCCTCACCTGCAGTAGGTAATGTATTTCTCTTTCAGACTGCAGTCTTACATAACACAACTCCCTGCAAAACAAATCTAGAAAAAATAATAATAATAATATCTACCAATAGCACATAAATAATAAAACAGTGCTGGAACACGAGGTGAGAGGTGTACAAGCCTGTGGCAAACTGCATGACACTAATAATACAAATATTCATGGTAGCATCAGCTACATACGTTTTTAATAAATCCAGGATTTATTCTAAGGCTAATGTGGTTTGTTACCAGAAGGATTTTCACTAGGTGTCATTTTTTCTCTCTTCTATCCTCAAACAGCCGTCCAATTATCCACCTGACAAACTAGAAATGTATCCTAAGCTGCGCTCCTGCCTATCAGCACAGTAAAGATGCTGTTGCTTAGCAACAGAGCACAGGATAGTGATGAAAGAAACTGCTACAATTAAACCACTGAGAGTCAAAAGAGGATTTTGCATTTTTTTTTATATTTTTCAAATGACACTGTATAAGGACATCTTTATTGGGGTCTCATGATCAGAAATGCGTTACTGGGGTAACTGGACCAATTATGTTGTTAGCAGAATACGAAGCTGCTTTGTTTTAAAAGACGATGGAAACTCCTCATAGCTCAGCTGGGCAGTGCATACATTCAGGGTTATCTCACCTGCCCTTTAATAATATGTCATTTTTACAGGATAAAATAGAACTTAAAACTAAATAACACTTAAAGAAGCATTTATATATAGAGAATATTTAGTTATATTTTTGATTAGGCAATTCACACCTAAGCTTTTTTAAACCTTCTGTTTTCAGATTTTCATGTGTTTCATTATCTATAAAATAAATTCTAAAATGATATGTTTCTAAGCATTCCTTTTAAGGACAGACATACAAAAACAAAATGATTATGAGCCCCATTTATTAACTAGCAGGCGTAAAAGGCTAGGGAACTTGTCTTCCTGTGTTTAAGGCTTGTGTAGACACATCCACTGACTGTATCACATTGCACAACCAAGTGCTTGAGTAGTCACTCGCCCTGCTCTCACAAAGGCAAGTGCTTGTGTAGCCACTCCCCCTGTGCATACACAACCAAGTGCTTGCATAGATATTCCCCCTGCTCTCACACAGGCAAGTGCTTGTGTAGCCACTCCCCCTGCGCATAAACAACCAAGTGCTTGCATAGATATTCCCCCTGCTCTCACACAGGCAAGTGCTAGTGTAGCCACTCCCCCTGCGCATACACAACCAAGTGCTTGCGTAGACATTCCCTCTGCTCTCACACAGGCAAGTGCTTGTGTAGTCACTCCCCCTGCTCATACACAACCAAATGCTTGCAAAGCCACTTCCTCTGTGCTTACACAACCAAGTGCTTGTGTAGCCACTCCCCCTGTTCTCACACAGGCAAGTGCTTGTGTAGCCACTCCCCCTGTTCTCACACAGGCAAGGGCTTGTGTAGCCACTCCCCCTGCTCCTACACAACCAAATGCTTGCATAGCCACTCCCCTTGCTCTCACACAGGCAAGTGCTTGTGTAGCCACTCCCCTTGCTCTCACACAGGCAAGTGCTTGTGTAGCCACTCCAACTGCTCCTACACAACCAAATGCTTGCATAGCCACTTCCTCTGTGCTTACACAACCAAGTGCTTGCGTAGCCACTCCCCCTGCTCCTACACAACCAAGTGCTTGCATAGCCACTCCCCTTGCTCTCACACAGGCAAGTGCTTGCATAGCCACTCCCCCTGCTCCTACACAACCAAGTGCTTGTGTAGCCACTCCCCTTGCTCTCACACAGGCAAGTGCTTGAATAGCCACTCCCCCTGCTCCTACACAACCAAGTGCTTGCGTAGCCACTCCCCTTGCTCTCACACAGGCAAGTGCTTGCGTAGCCACTCCCCCTGCTCCTACACAACCAAGTGCTTGCGTAGACATTCCCCCTGCTCTCACACAGACAAGTGCTTGTGTAGCCACTCCCCCTGCTCCTACACAGCCAAGTGCTTGCATAGACATTCCCCCTGCTCCTACACAACCAAGTGCTTGCGTAGCCATTCCCCCTGATCTCACACAGACAAGTGCTTGTGTAGACATTCCCACTGATCTCACACATCAAGTGCTTGTATAGCCACTCCCCCTGCTCTCACACAGGCAAGTGCTTGCATAGCCACTCCATCTGCGCGTACATAACTAAGTGGTTGAGTAGTCACTCCTCTTGCTCTTACACAGGTAAGTGCTTGCATAGCCACTCCCGCTGCTCTCACACAGGCAGGTACTTATGTAGCCACTCCTCCTGCTATTACACAACCAAGTGCTTGCATATCCACTCCTCCTGCTCCTACACAACCAAATGCTTGCATAGCCACTCCCTCTGCAGGTACACAACCAAGTGCTTGAGTAGCCATTCCCCCTGTGCTTACACAACCAAGTGCTTGTGTAGCCACTCCCCCTGCTCTTAAACAGGCAAGTGCCTACGTAGCCACTCCCCCTGTGCTTACACAACCAAGTGCTTGTGTAGCCACTCCCCCTGCGCTTACACAACCAAGTGCTTGTGTAGCCACTCCCCCTGCTCTCACACAGGCAAGTGCTTGCATAGCCACTCCCCCTGCTCCTACACAACCAAGTGCTTGGGTAGCCACTCCCCCTGCTCCTACACAACCAAATGCTTGTGTAGCCAATCCACCTGCTCCTACACAACCAAGTGCTTGTGTAGCCACTCCCCCTGCTCCTACACAACTATATGCTTGTGTAACCACTCCCCCTGCTCTCACACAGGTGTTTGTGTAGCCACTCCTCCTGCTCTCACACAACCAAGTGCTTGCGTAGCCACTCCCCCTGCTCTTACACAACCAAGTGCTTGCATAGCCACTCCTTATGCTCTCACACAACCAAGTGCTTGCGTAGCCACTCCTCATGCTCTCACACAACCAAGTGCTTGCGTAGCCACTCCTTGTGCTCTCACACAATCAAGTGCTTGCATAGCCACTTCCCCTGCTCTTACACAACCAAGTGCTTGTGTAGCCACTCCTTGTGATCTCACACAACCAAGTGCTTGTGTAGCCACTCCTTGTGCTCTCACACAATCAAGTGCTTGCATAGCCACTTCCCATGCTCACAACCAAGTGCTTGTGTAGTCACTCCCCCTGCTCTTACACAACCAAGTGCTTGTGTAGCCACTCCCCCTGCCCTTACACAACCAAGTGCTTGTGTAGCCACTCCCCCTGCCCTTACACAACCAAGTGCTTGTGTAGCCACTCCCCCTGCTTTTACACAACCAAGTGCTTGTGTAGCCACTTCCCCTGCTCTTACACAACCAAGTGCTTGTGTAGCCACTCCCCCTGCTCTTACACAACCAAGTGCTTGTTTTAACTCACCCTGTGAAGAAGAGATGCAGGTTAGCATGGCTCTCCAGTGTGCAAAAGGTAAGGCTATAGGTGTACTTTCTCACCTGTAGTTTTGGGACATTTACCTTTATTTAATGAAAATTAATGAAAAATGTTCCACAAATGGTTGGTATTAGTTTTGTTTAAAACGAGATGAATACTAAATAACATGGGCCCCAAAAATTAAAAATACTTCATATTTTGAATATTCAGAACAAGAGGTTCGGCCGGAACTTAAATTTCTGCCTCGGCACATGTCTACTATACACTTTTTAAAAGGATAAATTAACAGTCCCTTCAACTTGTGATGCAATCACCATTTTGTTTGTCATAAATAGTGCACATGTGAATTTTGAATTACAAATTTGCAAGATTTACTATGCAGATTATGATTATTTATTGTTTTCTGGAGTTTCATTTCCAAGCTTCAGCAGTGCTAATGGCAGAAGTATGTTTTGATTGTGATCACTGGAAAAACACACTGATATCACAGGTCAAAGTTCATAAATGTTATGATGCCTATGATGCAGATTTGTGCTTCTAGTGAATATAACAGTATTATTCTATGGAACCTCTACATATTATTGCTACGCTAAAAAGAGAACTTACACAGATCAAACACGATAAATACATGAGATATTTAAGAGATTATAACTCAGGCAGAGTGTTCATTTGGCAGAGAAAAAACAGAAGCAGATCTAGGGGCCGTGGCTCTAGAGGGGGTTCTAACAATAAGACTAAAGGTAAAAATAGCAACACTAGCATTGACACAGATATAGGTAAAGATACACTATCAGAAAATGAAACTGATAACATACTCTCTGCTGACAATGCCTCTAAACCAGACAACCCTAAACCCATTCTCAAGCCCACACAAATCCAAACCAATAAATCTGTAACTTTTGAAAATGTATCTATACAAATAAAACAGCAGAAAAAGAATCTGACTAAAACTAAATATACTGTATCTAGCAATACTGAAACAACAGCTGGTGATGATCAGACACTAGACCAGTCAGAAATAAAGCATGTTTTTCAGCTACCCCCAGTGAATCCCATAAGAGGAGTGGGGGGGCAGTTCATTCTGTGTTTAGCCGTGGTTTGAAGAGGATGCTCCGCGTCGGATGTCTTGAAGATGGACCCGCTCCATGCCAGATGGATGAAGATAGAAGATGCCGTCTGGATGAAGACTTCTGCCCGTCTGGAGGACCACTTCGTCTGGCTTGGATGAAGACTTCTCCCGGCTTCGTTGAGGACTTCGGCCCGGTTGGGTGAAGACTTCTCTCGGTAAGGTGATCTTCAAGGGGTTAGTGTTAGGTTTCATTAATGGGGTATTGGGTGGGTTTTAGAGTAGGGTTGGTTGTGAGGGTGGTAGGTTTTAATGTTGGGGGGGAATTGTAATTTTTTTTACAGATAAAAGAGCTGATTACTTTGGGGCAATGCCCTGCAAAAGGCCCTTTTAAGGGCTATTTGTAATTTAGTGTAGGGTAGGGCTTTTTTATTTTGGGGGGGCTTTTTTATTTTGTTAGGGGGATTAGATTAGGTGTAATTATTTTAAAAATCTTGTAATTTCTTTATTATTTTCTGTAATTTAGTGGGGGGGGTTGTACTTTAGATCATTTTATTTAATTGTAATTAATTGTACTTAATTTAGGTAATTAATTTAATTATAGTGTAGTGTTAGGTGTAATTGTAACTTAGGTTAGGTTTTATTTTACAGGTAAATTTGTCTTTATTTTAGCTAGGTAGTTATTAAATAGTTAATAACTATTTAGTAACTATTCTACCTAGTTAAAATAAATACAAACTTGCCTGTAAAATAAAAATAAACCCTAAACTATTAGTTATATTGTAGCTATTTTAGGGTTTATTTTATAGGTAAGTATTTAGTTTTAAATAGGAATTATTTAGTTAATGATAGTAATTTTTATTTAGATTTATTTAAATTATATTTAAATTAGAGGGTGTTAGGGTTAGGATTAGACTTAGGTTTAGTGGTTAATAACTTTATTATAGTGGCGGCGACATTGGGGGCAGCAGATTAGGGGTTAATAAGTGTAGGTAGGTGGCGGCGACATTGGGGGCGGCAGATTAGGGGCTAATAAATATAATGTAGGTGTCGGCGATGTTGGGGGCAGCAGATTAGGGGTTCATAAGTATAATGTAGGTGGCGGTGGTGTCCGGAGCGGCAGATTAGGGGTTAATAATATAATGTAGGTGTCGGCCATGTTGGGGGCAGCAGATTAGGGGTTCATAGGGATAATGTAGGTGGCGGCGGTGTCCGGAGCGCCAGATTAGGGGTTAATAATATAATGTAGGTGTCCGCGATGTCAGGGGCGGCAGATTAGGGGTTAATAAGTGTAAGATTAGGGGTGTTTAGACTCGGGGTTCATGTTAGGGTGTTAGTTGTAGACATAACTTTTATTTCCCCATAGGAATCAATGGGGCTGCGTAAGGAGCTAAATGCTGCTTTTTTGCAGGTGTTAAGTTTTTTTTCAGGCGGCTCTCCCCCATTGATTCCTATGGGAAAATCATGTATGAGCACATTTAGCCAGCTCACCGCTAACGTAAGCAGCGCTGGTATTGAGGTGAGATGTGGAGTAAAATTTTGCTCTTCGCTCACTTTTTTGCGGTTAACGCCGGGTCTGTAAAAACCTGTAATACCAGCGCTGTCTGTAAGTGAGCGGTGAGCATAAACTGCTCGTTAGCATCACACAGCTTCTAATGCCAAACTCATAATCTAGGTGAATGAGTTTAATCAGAATAGTCCTTAATGAATTTGTATATAGTCTGAATTACCAACTAATCTAAGTATATTAAACATTTGTCATCAGTGTCTTTCTAAGCTATCATAATTAACAATTATCCCTTTAAGTCTTCTCCATAAATTACTCTATAGTAGCTTACTATGCCATGATTCAGATTGGAATCTACATAAGGGATCTTCACTGCCCTGCAGCAAGTTACAGTCACTGTAGCATTTTATTATATTCTCTGTTCAAGTACTATATCACTGTATTATAAGTTCTTTTGAAAGTTATTGAATTTTTTTATTTCCTATCATAACTTACGTATTCTTATAATAAGTTTACCTATTTATTCAATTAAATGTCTTATAGAATTTTAATGGTCCTCTTTAAGACAACCATTCTAAATCTAGATTCATGTGACCTGTAAGAACCAATGGTCAATCGGTTTATGCTATACATTTTTAATTGAATCACGCTTACGAATAAGGATGAAGTGTCGAAACACGTCAGGCGTGATTGTGCTTATTTTAAAATGACAAATTAAAGAATGTACTTTTAACTACGAAGACTTGCCGGTATCCTTTTTAAAATAGTACCTCTACATTTTGACATGCAAATAAATTAATAACTTATATCGATGGCACATATTCCTTGATTCAAACTGAATATATGTATTGTTGTATAGTATTGCACTGCATTATATTATTTCATTAATTATTTTAGCATGTCTTTCTAGTGTAGAATTTTAGAGCACTGATAATTTGAGAAATGCATGATTTTATTAATTATCAGTACGAAGGGAATCCCTGCTTCTGCTGCAGGGAGGTCCTTTTTCACTGTGAATTTATGGTGGCATCACAAGTATTTCTCACATCATTCAACAAAGGGGAAGTAGACTACACTCTACAGAGTTAGGGGCCTCTCGATCTGACTTGGAAAGGAGAACCCCAGGACAAAAGTACTTTTTATTATGGTAAATAGTATACTAGATATATAATATTGCACAATTATAAAATGTTAACATGAAGGCTAATTGGGCAAAGCTAATGGATTTAACATTTCCAGGCAAAACTGTGTAGCTGGTGAGAGATTGAAAAATAAAAAAAGAAAGCAATACTCCTGTAGCTCACTTATGTGCTGGTAGAGGCAGGCTGTAACTTTATGACAGGTGTAGCAGCTCACCCTAGATGTAGATTCTTGGTTGTGCAGGGGTGTAGGTCCCAGTGAGCAATCAAAAGCTCACCCCTGCACAACCAAGAATCTACATCTACGGTGAGCTGCTACACCTGTCATAAAGTTACAGCCTGCCTCTACCAGCACATAAGTGAGCTACAGGAGTATTGCTTTCTTTTTTGTTTTTCAATCTCTCACCAGCTACACAGTTTTGCCTGGAGGGTGAGCTGTCACACCTATCTGAAATTGCAGCTTGTCTCTACCAGCACATAGGTGTGCTTCAATAGTATGTGAGTACTCATTTGGCTCCATTCTGCTTGTTCTGTATCATACCATCTGATTATACCACACATGAGGCGCCCCTCTGTCTTCTTGTACTTTTTTAGCTATTTGCATACAAAGAGAGAAGCGCTCTACCAGGAACGAACAACAGCTCAGTGGCTTGTTCTATGGCGATTTACCACCCGGAAGCAGCCTCTTTTAGACCAGTGTGCTTTTCACAGAAGAAAACTTTCCTGAAGTATATCAGTCTGATCCCGCCAAGTAAGGTCAGTCCAGCCCCGAAATACCAGGCAATTCTCCTCTGAACAAGGAACATGACAACCCCAGACGATCGTTTCAGCCTCCTATGGGCCTCGTCAGTGAGGTGCAGCCACATTCCTCTAAGCACACTGGGCAAGGAGTCCACGTCTGGTTTCCCCCATCACCCATAGGGAGACTTCCCCAGGGTCATAATAATTTGCATACAAAGAGAGAAGCGCTCTACCAGGAACGAACAACAGCTCAGTGGCTTGTTCTATGGCGATTTACCACCCGGAAGCAGCCTCTTTTAGACCAGTGTGCTTTTCACAGAAGAAAACTTTCCTGAAGTATATCAGTCTGATCCCGCCAAGTAAGGTCAGTCCAGCCCCGAAATACCAGGCAATTCTCCCGGACCAGTCGGTGAGGAGGAGGCAGCCTACATATGAACATTGTATATCCCATTTTCTCTGGTCATCCGGTCATACATTTCAAAGAAAGACTTTGATCTCTGTGTTATCCTTTATTCAAGGATTCAAGGATTCAAAGGTTTTTTATCTCATATATATATATTTTTCATTTTTATTTTTTTTGGTCCTTGTGATATATGAATTGTTCTGTATTATCTAAGCATAGTGATTCATTTTTGCACTGATTTACCCCTGCACCTTTAGCGCCCCCTCTATTTGGTTGTTATGGATTTAACATTTGTTATTCAGTTAAATACAGTTTAGGATAATGTGCATTTTCTTGTAAATATTACTAATAGAAATAATCCTATCTCATCAAGGCCTTGCTGTAGAAAATAAAATCATTAAAACAGACCTTTTGTGAGAGCAATTTGTTTGCTGTGGAATCATAGCTTGCTTGCCAATTCTTCCGCTAAAAGAGACATTCAAGTATGAAAAATAAACAGCACTTATCCAGCCTCAGAATAACATTATGAATATACTTTCCATATATGTTAAAACAATCTACCTGTGTATGCTTATATTTTTCATTCAAGGTAAGTATCTTCTCTGTGTCTAATCTCTGATATGAGAACGTATTCAAAAGCTGATTGCAAATACATGCCACGAGCGTGCTTGAGACTCTTCAGGTACATTCATGACTTGCACACACCAATCACCTTTTCACTAAATTCCGAAGATCAGCTGTAAATGTGTGGAGAAGAGGACAATCTTTGCTAAAAATATTTAAAACATGGCTTAATAATAAGAGCCAAGATGAACTAAATGCTATCCTGAATAGCAATCTTATCTGATTACATAGGTTTTTGTTTTCTTTTTCTTCATCTCATCTAAATTTCAAAATTAATTCCAGTGTTTTGTTTTCCTGTTGTGAATAAACCAATTTTTTTTCTGTTACTAACACAGGATTACTTTAGAGACCATCCTGGATTAATTTGATGATCATCAAACTAATTTAGAAGTCACTTGCACATCATCAGACGTCATCAGACTTGTAAAGTCATCAGCTAAGGTAAAACATTCTTGGCGATTAGCAGATTACCTTACTGATACTTTACACGTATGGGCAGCCAGTGAATGACCCTAGAGTCATCTCATTTAAATATTTTGGCCTGTGGGCATACTTCAGGATGGTTTCTGACGTCTAGTCTGGCGTCATCAATTACTTCAGAAAAAATCCAGGAAGATCATCCTTTTTGACTAGGGCAGTGAGAAGTACTAAGAAGTTCATCCCCAATGCTGCAGTATTAATTTCAATTTAAATTGAAACATATTTTACTTTCAGGGAAAACATATTTTCTATACGTGTAAATGATGATCCTCGTGTGTATGATCAATATTATACAGTCATGGCCAAATATATTGGCACCCCTGCATTTCTGTCAGATAATGCACCACTTTGCCCAGAAAATTGTTGCAATTACAAATGTTTAGGCATTCTCATGTTTTGTTTGTATTGGTATGACACAAAAAAGTGGAGAAAAAAAAATCCAAATTTGACACATTCCACGCAAAATTCTAAAAATGGACTGGACAAAATTATTGGCACCCTCAATTTAATATTTGGTAGCACAACCCTTGGAAAAAAATAACTGAAATGAATCCAACTGCTCCAGGTCTCTCAGTTTTGAGATCTCTCAAAAGGTTGAGATCTGGGGGATAGTTATCAACGTGTCAACTTTCCTGCCTTCGCCGGCCCAATACGCCCACCTAAGCTCGCCTACCATCGCCGCCGCGGACCTGAAAAAATTAGCCTAAGTTATCAATAAATCTGTCAAAAAGCCGCGCACCAAGTACGGGGCGATGAGCAGCGGACTGTGAGAGTTATCACTCATCCGATCTCGCTGCTCTTCAGCTTTTTGACAGCTTTATTGCTAGCCTGTCACTAAGCACCCACACTAAACTACACTGTTCTACCCCCTATACCGGCGCCCCCGGAGCCCCCCGCAACTCAATAAAGTTACTAACCCCTAAACCGCCGCTCCTAGACCCCGCCGCAACTCTTATAAATGTATTAACCCCTAAACCGCCGCTCCCGGACAGCGCCGCAACCTACATTATACCTAGTAACCCCTATCCTGCCCCCCCTATACCGCCGCCCTCTATAATAAAGTTATTAACCCCTATCCTGCTGATCCCACACCTCGCCGCAACTAAATAATTAGTTTAACCCCTAAACCGCCGCTCCCGGACCCTGCCGCAACCTATATTAAATTTATTAACCCCTAATCTGCCCCCCTACACCGTCGCCATCTAAAATACATTTATTAACCCCTATCCTGCCCCCCACTACACCGCCGCCACTGTAATACATTTATTAACCCCTAAACCTAAGTCTAACACTAACCCTAACACCCCCCTAACTTAAATATGAATTAAATAAATCTAAATAATATTTCTATTATTAACCAAATTAATCCTATTTAAAACTAAATACTTACCTTTAAAATAAACCTTAATATAGCAACAATATAAATAATAATTATATTGTAGCTATCTTAGGATTTATTTTTATTTTACAGGTAACTTTCAATTTATTTTAACTAGGTACAATAGCTATTAAATAGTTATTAACTATTTAATAGCTACCTAGCAAAAATAAAGAGACATTTACCTGTAAAATAAAAACTAACCTAAGTTACAATTACACCTAACACTACACTATACTTAAATAAATTATTCCTATTTAAAACTAAATACTTACCTGTAAAATAAACCCTAAGATAGCTACAATGTAATTAATAATTACATTGTAGCTATTTTAGGATTTATATTTATTTTACAGGTAACTTTGTATTTATTTTAGCTAGTTAGAATAGTTATTAAATAGTTATTAACTATTTAATAACTACCTAGCTAAAAGAAATACAAAATTACCTGTAAAATAAATCCTAACCTAAGTTACAATTAAACCTAACACTACACTATCATTACATTAATTAAATAAATTAACTACAAATAACTACAATTAAATACAATTACATAAACTAACTAAAGTACAAAAAATAAAAAAGCTAAGTTACAAAAAATAAAAAAAATAAGTTACAAACATTTAAAAAATATTACAACAATTGTAAGCTAATTACACCTAATCTAAGCCCCCTAATAAAATAACAAAGCCCCCAAAATAAAAAAATTCCCTACCCTATTCTACATTAAAAAAGTTCAAAGCTCTTTTACCTTACCAGCCCTTAAAAGGGCCTTTTGTGGGGCATGCCCCAAAGAAAACTGCTCTTTTGCCTGTAAAAGAAAAATACAACCCCCCCAACATTAAAACCCAGCACCCACATACCCCTAATCTAACCCAAACCCCCCTTAAAATAACCTAACACTAATCCCCTGAAGATCATCCTACCTTGAGTCGTCTTCACTCAGCCGAGCCACCGATGGAACTGAAGAGGAGTTCCGGAGCGGCAGAAGTGATCCTCCAAGGGGCGCTGAAGAAGTCTTCCATCCGATGAAGTGATCCTCCAGGCGGCGCTGAAGAAGTCTTCCATCCAGGCAATGTCATCTTCCAAGCGGCGCTGAAGAAGTCTTCCATCCGGGCGATGTCATCTTCCAAGCGGGGTCTTCAATCTTCTTTCTTCAGGATCCATCTTCATCCCGCCGACGCGGAACATCCTTCTTTCCCGACGGACTACCGACGAATGAAGGCTCCTTTAAGGGACGTCATCCAAGATGGCGTCCCTTCAATTCCGATTGGCTGATAGGATTCTATCAGCCAATCGGAATTAAGGTAGGAAAAATCTGATTGGCTGATTGAATCAGCCAATCAGATTGAGCTCGCATTCTATTGGCTGATCGAATCAGCCAATAGAATGCAAGCTCAATCTGATTGGCTGATTGGATCAGCCAATCGGATTGAACTTCAATCTGATTGGCTGATTCAATTAGCCAATCAGATTTTTCCTACCTTAATTCCGATTGGCTGATAGAATCCTATCAGCCAGTCGGAATTGAAGGGACGCCATCTTGGATGACGTCCCTTAAAGGAGCCTTCATTCGTCGGTAGTCCGTTGGGAAAGAAGGATGTTCCGCGTTGGCGGGATGAAGATGGATCCTGAAGAAAGAAGATTGAAGACCCCGCTTGGAAGATGACATCGCCCGGATGGAAGACTTCTTCAGCGCCGCTTGGAAGATGACATCGCCTGGATGGAAGACTTCTTCAGCGCCGCCTGGAGGATCACTTCATCGGATGGAAGACTTCTTCAGCGCCCCTTGGAGGATCACTTCTGCCGCTCCGGATCTCCTCTTCAGTTCCATCGGTGGCTCGGCTGAGTGAAGACGACTCAAGGTAGGATGATCTTCAGGGGATTAGTGTTAGGTTATTTTAAGGGGGGTTTGGGTTAGATTAGGGGTATGTGGATGCTGGGTTTTAATGTTGGGGGGGTTGTATTTTTCTTTTACAGGCAAAAGAGCAGTTTTCTTTGGGGCATGCCCCACAAAAGGCCCTTTTAAGGGCTGGTAAGGTAAAAGAGCTTTGAACTTTTTTAATGTAGAATAGGGTAGGGAATTTTTTTATTTTGGGGGCTTTGTTATTTTATTAGGGGGCTTAGATTAGGTGTAATTAGCTTACAATTGTTGTAATATTTTTTAAATGTTTGTAACTTATTTTTTTTATTTTTTGTAACTTAGCTTTTTTATTTTTTGTACTTTAGTTAGTTTATGTAATTGTATTTAATTGTAGTTATTTGTAGTTAATTTATTTAATTAATGTAATGATAGTGTTAGGTTTAATTGTAACTTAGGTTAGGATTTATTTTACAGGTAATTTTGTATTTCTTTTAGCTAGGTAGTTATTTAATAGTTAATAACTATTTAATAACTATTCTAACTAGCTAAAATAAATACAAAGTTACCTGTAAAATAAATATAAATCCTAAAATAGCTACAATGTAATTATTAATTACATTGTAGCTATCTTAGGGTTTATTTTACAGGTAAGTATTTAGTTTTAAATAGGAATAATTTATTTAAGTATAGTGTAGTGTTAGGTGTAATTGTAACTTAGGTTAGTTTTTATTTTATATTTTACAGGTAAATTTCTCTTTATTTTAGCTAGGTAGCTATTAAATAGTTAATAACTATTTAATAGCTATTGTACCTAGTTAAAATAAATTGAAAGTTACCTGTAAAATAAAAATAAATCCTAAGATAGCTACAATATAATTATTATTTATATTGTAGCTATATTATAGTTTATTTTAAAGGTAAGTATTTAGTTTTAAATAGGATTAATTTAGTTAATAATAGAAATATTATTTAGATTTATTTAATTAATATTTAAGTTAGGGGGGGTGTTAGGGTTAGTGTTAGACTTAGGTTTAGGGGTTAATAAATTTATTACAGTGGCGGCGGTGTAGGGGGGGCAGGATAGGGGTTAATAAATGTATTATAGGTGGTGACGGTGTAGGGGGGGCAGATTAGGGGTTAATAAGTTTAATATAGGTTGCAGCAGGGTCCGGGAGCGGCGGTTTAGGGGTTAAACTATTTATTTAGTTGCGGCGAGGTGCGTGATCATCAGGATAGGGGTTAATAACTTTATTATAGAGGGCGGCGGTATAGGGGGGGCAGGATAGTGGTTACTAGGTATAATGTAGGTTGGGGTGGTGTCCGGGAGCGGCGGTTTAGGGGTTAATACATTTATTATAGTTGCGGCGGGGTCAGGGAGCGGCGGTTTAGGGGTTAATATGTATAGAGTAGCTTGCAGTGGGCTCCGGGAGCGACGGTTTAGGGGGTAATACATTTATTTCGTTGCAGCGGTGTAGGGGGGACAGCTTAGGGGTGTTTAGACTCGGGGTACATGTTAGGGTGTTAGGTGTAGACAGCTCCCATAGGAATCAATGGGATGTCTGGCAGCAGCGAACTTGTACTTTTGCTATGGTCAGACTCCCATTGATTCCTATGGGATCCGCAGCCTCCAGGGCGGCGGATTGAAAACCAGGTACGCTGGGCTGGAAAAGTGCCGAGCGTACCTGCTAGTTTTTTGATAACTAGCAAAAGTAGTCAGATTGTGCCGCACTTGTGTGCGGAACATCTGGAGAGACGTAAGAATCGATCTGTATCGGACTGATCCGGCGGATCGAAGCTTACGTCACTAAATTCTACTTTTGCCGGTCTCTAGCCTTTGATAACTAAGGCGAATCAGCCTTGCCACAAATATGCTGCGGAATTCCAGCATATTTGAGGTTGACGGCTTGATAACTACCCCCCATGGACTCATTGTTGGCCAGTTCAGTACTCTTCAGCACTTTGGGGCATATTTATTATTGTGCGAGCAGACATGATCCGATATAGCGGATCATGTCCGCTGCACATCGATAAATGTTGACAGCATACGCTCTCAGCATTTATCATTGCACCAGCAGTTCTTGTGATCTGCTGGTGCAATGCCGCCCCCTGCAGATTTGCAACTAATCTGCCTCTAGCAGGGGGTGTCAATCAACCCGATCATATTCGATCGGGTTGATTTCTGTCGATTTCTGTCTGCCGCCTCAGAGCAGGCAGACAGGTTATGGAGCAGTGGTCTTTAGACCATATGGAGCTTAATAAATATGCCCCTTTGTCTTAAACCATTTCTGGGTGTTTTTTGACATGTGCTTTGGGTCATTGTCCTACTGTAAGACCCATGACCTCTGATGGAGACCCAGCTTTCTGACACTGGGCCCTACATTGCACCACAGAATTCTTTGATAGTCTTGAGATTTCATAATGCCATGCACACAGTCAAGACATCCAGTGCCTGAAGCAGCAAAGCAACCCCAAAATATCAGTGAACCTCCACCATGTTTGACTGTAGGGACTGCATTCTTTTCTTTAAAAGCCTCATTTCTTTTTCTGAAAACAGTAGAATGATGGGCTTTACCAAAAAGCTCTAATTTTGTTTCATCTGTCCACAGCATGTTCTCAGAAAAAGGATTCTGGCTTCCTCAGGTAAGTTTTGGAAAACTCCAATCTGTTTTTTTTATGTTTCTGTGTCAGCAGTGGGGTCCTCCTGGGTCTCCTACCATAGCGTCCCTTTTCATTCAGATGGCGAGGTATAGTGCGAGCTGATACATTTGTACCCTGTCCCTGAAGGTCAGCTTTAATTTGTCTGGAAGTTGATTGAGGTTCTTTATCCACTATTTGAACAATCAATTGTTGCAATCTTTGATCAGTTTTTCTCTTTTGTCCACATCCAGAGAGATTAGCTACAGTGCCATGGGCTGTACACTTCTTGACAATGTTGCGCACAGTGCACACAGAAACATTAAGATCTCTGGAGATGGACTTGTAACCTTGAGATTGTCCATGCTTTTCCACAATTTTTGTTCTCAAATCCTCAGACAATTCTTTGCTGCTCTTTCTCTTATCCATGCTCAGTGTGGCACACAGAGGCGCACAACAGAAAGGTTGAGTAAGATTTTCCCCATTTTAACTGGTTGCCGGTGTGATTTCTATATTGTCAGCACCTGTTAATGAAAAAGGTGAGTTTAATTACAAATTACAGGAGCATCACAAACTGAGAATGCAATTATTTCTTACAATTTTGAGAAGGTGCCAATAATTTTGTCCAGTCCATTTTTTGGAGTTATGCGTGGAATGCGTCAGATTTGACTTTTTTTTATCCACTTTTTTGTGTCATACCAATAAAAACAAAAGAAATAAACACAAGAATGCCTAAACATTTGTAATTGCAACAATTTTCTGGCTAAAGTGGTGCATTAACTGACAGAAATGCACAGGTGCCAATATTTATGGCCATGACTGTATATACAAGTGCAAACACAAACACATCCATTGAACATTGACACATATATACACAGACATACATACAATGGAGTGCAAAAAGTTACAAAAAAGTATGAGATATATAATGTTGCAAGTCTCAGGGAATCTCTTTATGCACAAACAACAGACAAGACAAATGCCCCTTGCAGTCTATCAATTACATACATCAGAGCCCAGGACAGATTTGTCACCCCTGCATCACACCTGATTGTACAATACAGTCCTTTATCTGGGAGAATTTGACAGCTGTAGGAAATGACAGCCTGGCAGAAAATAGTGTCACAGAGAAAGTAGTAGGACAGCACCCAAAGCCAGCTTGTCCTTCTCCTCTCTTGCTGGAGCCATCGATCAAGTAACTTTCAAACATTTAGCGGAGGCCTTCCTGGACTGGGAGCTTAAGGTTTTGTGAGTGTGGGATATGGGTGGAGCCAAAGGTTTTATGCAAATGAAGCAGCTATCAGCTGAGGCTGAGGGGCATATTTATTAAAGGCCTCTCCGACATGATCCGATCAGCGGATCATGTCCAACAGACCTCGCTGAATGCGGAGAGCAATACGCTCTCCGTATTCAGCATTGCACCAGCAGCTCTTGTGAACTGCTGGTGCAATGCCGCCCCCTGCAGATTCGCAGCAGGGGGTTGTCAATCAACCCAATCAAACTCGATCAGGTTGATTTGTGGCGATGTCTGTCCGCCTCCTCAGAGCAGGCGGACAGGTTATGGAGCAGCGGTCTTCAGACCGCTGCTCCATAACTTATGTTTCTGGTGAGCCTGCAGGCTCGCCAGAAACACGGGGCTTCAAGCTCCGTACGGAGGTTGATAGATACGCCCCTGAGTCACAGGTGTTCTGGGTGTGTCATGCACAGGTGTGGTGGACAGTGTGCCCTTCTAAGGCTAGTTTTGTGAGTGGCCCAGCAGTGAAACAGTTAATTAGAAAAAATAGCAAACACTACATAATGCAGTGTGCAATGTGTGGTTCCCTTATTAAAGAGACATTAAATACTAAATAAATGCTATTTAGAATAATGCATTCAAAGAAAAGATTAGTCTGAGAATAATATGTAGATGTATTTTTGAAAGTTTAATTAGCTGTTTAAGTATTGACACAATAGGTTTAACATTGTAGTGTCTATAAAGGAATGGGAGCTGCCATGTTGTAACTTAGGTTACTTGCTCTCCTGTGCAGGGCCGGTGCTAGGATTTTTGGTCACATAGGTGAGGATACATTTTGAGCCTCCCTTCCCAATTACATACCATTCCATTTCTAGTCTTTGACTAACTGTTACAGAGATGTGCTAACAAAACCTACAGATAACTATTTTATCTATAATTATACAGATTATAATTCCCCATTTCGGTGTTTATGTAAGTGTGTCCAAGTGTGTTAGTAGTACATGTATGAATGTGTGTCTGTGTGCAGCCATTCCTGTATGTGTGTGCTGTGTTTATGTGTGTATTTCTGTCTTTCTGTGCATGTGTGTGAATGTATGTGTTTGTATGTATGTGTGTAATGGTACGTTTGTGTATGAGTAGTGTACGTATGTATATGAGTGTATGTATGTATGTATGTTTGTAGAATGTGAATGTGTATGTATGCGTGTGTACATGTTTTTATGTAAGTATGTGTGTAATGGTGCGTATGTGTGTGAGTAGTGTATGTATGTATGTGAGTGTTTGCGTGAATGTTTGTAGTGTGTGAATGTGCATGTGTGTGCATGTATGTGTGTGTGGGTGTGTATGTGTTTATATGTAAGTGAATGTATGTGTGTGTGTGGGTGGGTGCATCAGGACAAGCACATTGAACTAATGTAAGCCGTATTTAATAATTATACACCTGGGGCATTTACAGAATGTACTAGACAAATGTATATTAAAAACTTTTAACCACAGGGACACAGCTAGTACTGACCAATATGTATAAGAGAAGGCAGGTAGACCCTTGCCAAACTTCCATTCAAAATAATCACTAGTCACTCATAGTGCCGCACCCGGGCCGCACTGCAATCACTCTGCCACCGTTGGCCCCTGTGTCACAGGTGTCATTCACTCTCACACACAACACTGTCCTCACGTGCAAAGCTCCATGCATTCTAATTTCTACCTGCCCCCAGACCCCTGCCCTCAGATCCCCACCATCTTATCTCCCTTCAGTTCCTGTCTGGCCGTCTGGGTAGGCGTCACTCACATGGCTCAAGTCATTTTCACTTAGAGTGGTGTTAGTGAGTCACGCGGTGCAAGGCATCCAAAGCATGATTTCCCTCACAGACTCCACACTGACTGTTTGTGCACAGTCTCAGATAGTCTTAAGCAGCGCAAGAGAGCTCCAAACGGCACACGCCCACATTGCAATGTAGAAAGTTGAAGCCATGGACGCAGATAGATTAATGTTGACTGAGCTGTGTCTTGACTCCTCTTGTGTGTGCGCAATCTACAAGCAGCCGCGGTGCATGGCAACATAAAGATTTTTTCTCACGCTTTCAGGCAGATCCACCTCATCACCTCCCACTCTCAGCGCCCCTGTGCTGGGCGCGCTTTAAGGTGGCTGCCTATACTGCCTTTCACAAGTGCCAGCCCTGTTCCCGTGGCCAATTAGGGGCAATTATAAATAGGTCAGTAGAGTGTGCAACCAATGAATGTGTGGAATATAACAGTGCTCTGCATTGACTGTCAGAATGAAATTACTGGAAAAGGGGAAACAATAAATAATGAAAGTATTGTGCAGAGTTTTTTTTAATGCCCCTTTAACAGTTTCACTGCTGGACCGCTCACAAAACTGGCCTTAGAGGGAACCCTGGTGGTGGAGCTGCTGGGGATCATGAATGGATAGACTGGGACATTTGACTTGAAGGGATAACTGCATCAGTGACAGAGGGGATGATCTCAAAACCATAACAGTCACACAGTATACAGGGCAACCTTTGCTCACTGGGTTCAGGTCTGTGTACCATAGATTGGGGAGCTTGGTATAACATTTATCAGTCCTCAGTTTTACAATAAACAAACTAACTAACTAAATACACAGTGACAGTGTATAGTACTGAAAAAAATAAAGTTTTACATTAGCTAGATCATATATGTTTTATGGGCCTGTCTGAGAGACTTAATGCTTCAAACACAAGAGGACATAACATGCAGCGTAAATGTTACCAAATTATGTTAAACAAGTTCCTATCTGCATTATTTTCTCACTGACCTGCTAAGCCAGGCTGCTAATACTCTATCTGGCCAATAGAATGGATGTTTTTGATGTGAAGCAGAAGCCATTTAACACTACCATTTATGCAATTAATTTAGCGGGCAATAAAACTACACAGCATTATACTTGAGTGATAACACTGATGATGTGTAGGCCTTGAGTTTACAGGTATGAAGATTAATGCTGATGGTGAATCTAAATCATCTCTTGCTGGCACACAGCTCACTCATCCTTCCTTAGATAAAGGTCGTCTTTTATAGTTCTGTACAGCTCCAGCAAGCTAAGATAAAATTCATTTCAGATAGTATCTGAATAAATGCTCTGAATCTCATGCAGTGTAAAATAATAGTCACAACATAAATCTGCAGATTATACACATGGGCACATTGCTTGCTAGCACAGGCCTGTGCACACTCGGATAAATCTGCTGTCTGTATGTACAGGCATTTGCAATATACTTTGGTATACTACCATTCTGGGCCTAATTTTAAGATTACAGCGTCAATGCACTGCACATTGACTTTTAGCTGTATAAAGGGAGCAGTATGTCAATTTTAAAGACAGGGTATGCTTTATGTAGAAACACAAGTGCCATTGTTAAGAAAAGATTCAGGCTTGTCTCTAACAGTGAACACTTGAGACAAATATACAGTTAGGTACAACAAATCTACTGTATCTATCATCTATCTGTCTGTCTGTCTCTTTGTCGTCTACCTATATATCGGTCTCACTTTCTAGTTATCTATTGTTTGTCTGCAACCTTCTGTCTATTTATAATAGCTAGAGTCTCTCTAACAACATGAAGCTATGGGTATATCTAGTGCCTTTAGACACATGGCACAGGATAAATTAAAGGGATAGGAAACCCCAACATTTTATTTCATGATTTGGACAGGAACATAACATTTTAAACAACTTTCCAATTTACTTCTATTTTAAAATTTGCTTACGTATCTTGTTATCCTTTGCTGAGGAAACAGCATTGCACTACTGGCAGCTAACTGAACACATCTAGTTAGCCAATCACAAGAGACAAATGTGTGCAGGCACCAATTAACAGCTAGCGGAACACATCTAGTTAGCCAATCACAAGAGACAAATGTGTGCAGGCACCAACCAGCAGCTAGCTCCCACTAGTGTAGGAATACCTAGAGAACAAAGCACATTTGAAAATAGAAGTAAACTTAATAGAGTCTTAAAATCAGGGCTAGATTACAAGTGGTGCACTAACATTAGTACATACTTTACAAAAAAATAATCAGACATATTTAGAAATATCTATTTAGAAATTAAAAGAACATTTTTTCTATGTGAAGAACATTGGAATGTAAAAAAAATTATAATTTATCTTGGGTATAGCGCACTTGGATAATGCTGTTGGGTTAGCCCTTAACCCCTTAAAGACACCGTCGTACAGGGTACGTCATACACAAACTGGTCTTTAAAGACCAGCGACATACCCTGTACGTCGTTAGGGGTTTAAAGCAGCTTGAAGCGATCCCGATCGCATCCAGCTGCTTTCAAGGTATTGCCATGATGCCTCGATAATGAGGCATCACTGCAATACCTTTTTTGGCACACTGATGCAGAGAGGGCCACTCTGTGGCCCTCTCTGCATCGGCCAGCGATGGTGGCGATCGTTGGTGGGTGGGAGCAGCTGCAAGGAGGTGGGTGGGCGGCCCATCACTGGACTATTTCCGGGAAAGGTGGGCAGGAGCGTGTGCACGAGGGGCATTTGCGCGTGCACAAGTGCGCGCACACAATCACTGTTATATCTATGGGAAACGGAGAGGAGGGGAAATATTCCTTTGGAAAGGGGATCAGGGGATCTGGAAGGGGGATACGATATTGAGGGGGGGGCAGCTACACTAGGGAAACATGGGGTTACATTAAAAAAGCAAATTTTGGCTGCCTGCCAGTACCTAAAATGGCCACAAATTGGAAGAGGGGGGAGGTTATGATAGCTGTTTGGGGGGGGGGTCGTTGAGGTTGGGGGGTTAGGGGGAACCTACACTGCAGAAACTATGACTGTATTTAAAAAAATGGCTTTAAAAAAAAGGCTTTTATTTTAGTACTGGCAGACTTTCTGCCAGTACTTAAGATGGCGGTGACAATTGTGGGATGGGGAGGGAATAGAGCTGTTTGTGAGGGGTCAGGGAGGAATCAGGGGTGGGATGTGTAAGGTGGGAGACTGATCTCTACACTAAAGCTAAATTTAACCCTACAAGCTCCCTACAAGCTACCTAATTAACCCCTTTACTGCTGGGCATAATACAAGTGTGGTGCGAAGCAACATTTAGATGCCTTCTAATTATCAAAAAACAATGCAACAGTGATATATGTCTGCTATTTCTGAACAAAGGGGACCCCAGAGAAGCATTTACAACCATTTGTGCCATAATTGCACAAGCTAATTGTAAATAATGTGCTGACTTCATAAGTAAATGGAACACTATACTGGATACTTGCTCATTTGCATTAATTGAATTACTTATTGCATATAAACAGAAACAGAGAGTAGATCTATTGGTTGAAATGAAAGAAATACAAGAGAAATTAAAAATGGTCCAAAAAGACCCAGAATTCAAATATATGATAAACAGTTTGAAAAAAACATGCTGACATTTCGCCAAGAGTTATGGGAATTCAAATCTAGAAAGATTTTAAGTGAAAAACATGCTTATGATCACCATACTGTTTACAGATGGGACTCTAATGACAATCCAAATCGTGACCCTAATAGAGAAAAGAAGTGGTTTAAAAATAGGGACAAAAAAGCAAAACAGGTTATTTTCTCTGATACAGAGTATGAAATAGAGTCCTCAGATGGTGAGAATTATGTTGAGGAACCAACCCCTGCAGTCCTACAAACTCCACAAGAAGTACCCTATACTAGTGCCCCAAAAAAAGAACAGCGAGAGACTTTACCAGCAGTGAAAAAGAAAAAATACATAGAGGCAAAGGGAAAATAGCA
Organism: Bombina bombina; assembly: GCF_027579735.1. Classification (NCBI taxonomy): domain Eukaryota; kingdom Metazoa; phylum Chordata; class Amphibia; order Anura; family Bombinatoridae; genus Bombina; species Bombina bombina. Next base: position 315,400,305 of record NC_069506.1, read on the forward strand.
AGTACCAGACAAGGGGGAAGAGGAGAAATTACAAGAGACCCAAGGGAAACAACTGAAGTCTTACCCGACGAGATCAGGGAACCTATAGAAGAAATATGCTTGAATAAAAATAATGTTCTGAATTTGTCTAGTATACAACTTACTGGTCTAAAACGGAAAGTGTTATCTAAAGGCTTAAATTTTGTTCTCTCTCAGCATTTCAATTTGTTTAACACAATTGTGGATGTTAATAAATTTGTGCGTAAATTAATCCTGCGCAAACATTTTGTAGATGCTGAGGAGGCACAGAATTAAAATATAAATATATCAAATATATCAAGCAATGATGAAATTCAAAGTAACCTGACTTTTTCGGATTTATGTTTAACTACAGATCTTCAGGAACTCTTAGTTGAAAATTATGTAAACACAGAAGGTTTGGTATCTGAAAAGAATATTGATTTGAGTAAATTTAAGAAAAAAAGTAACTTCTACACTATACATTCTAGATCAAATGCAGTGGAGATTTTTAAAAGGGTGGTAGAGGATAAATTAAGAGCAAAAACCAAAATGAATCTATGTTTCAATGAGAGAGCAGCCCTAGATAAGTTAAATCAGAACTGCACTATAACAATCAGACCATCGGATAAGGGGGGCAATGTTGTAATCCTGCATAGGGTAAATTATGTAAAGGAAGCAAATAGACAACTACAGGATAGGGATGTATATATTAAATTAAAGGACAACCCCACTCAGAAATATAAAAAGAGTTTGGAGGAGTTAGTTCTATATGTTAGGTACAACAATATTATCACACATTCAGTACAAGAAATGCTAATACCACAACAGACAGTTACACCAATATACCATTATTTTACAAAAATCCACAAGGACATTACTAACCCCCATGGATGCCCTATTATAACTGGGATAATTTCTCTAAATGAGCCCCTCTCTGACCTGATTGACAGTTTTCTTCAGCCTATTGTAAAAGCTTTACCAAGCTTTATACCAGATACCACCTCCCTGTTATTAAAACTTAACAATGTAAAATGAAATCTAACTACAGGTTTTTGGTGGTCTAAGTGGCCTCCTTATATACTTCAATTGAACATGTTAAGGGCCTACAAGCAATAGAATATTTTTTAAACAACAAAAGTATCTTTAATCCAGCAAGAAAACAGTTCTTACTCAACTCCATTGATTATTTACTATCTCATAATTTTTTTATGTTTGAAGATAGTTTCTCCAGAGATGTGAAACGTTGTCAGTTTATCTCTAAAAAAAGAAAAACAATTGGTAATTTTGTATCAACCTCTGACTTGCCCAAAGTTAATCAAACTTGCTGGCTTAAGCAGAGAAAAGGTTTCTTTAAATGTAGGCACAAAATATGCAAAACTCGCGACTATGTAAAGGAAGGTGAAAATTTTACCTCAACACATACTAAAAACAGTCATCAAATTAAGTTTTATATAAATTGTGCCACTCCACATGTCATTTATCTTTTGACCTGTAGGGGGTGTTCTAAGCAATACGTAGGGAGAACAAAGAGACCCCTCAAAGACCGCTTCCTTGAGCATATACGATACCCCTATTGCAAGACATTTTAAGGAATTTCATAATTCTGACTCCACACTATTATCCTTACAAGGTATAGACCATATTTCCCGTTGGAATAGGGGAGGTAACAGAGAAAGCAAAGTCAATTTAAGAGAGGTATATTGTATTTTTACCTTGAATACCTCCATACCTTATGGTCTAAACTTTAGAAGGGACATAGATTTATGTGTATAGGGAGATATCCTTATGTGTATAGGGAGATGAGAGATTACAAATAAAATTAAAGGTGTAATATTAGATCACAAGAAATAAATGAAAAATGTATTGAAATGTAAGGGACATTACATAGATGTATCCATTTACTGTGGTAAATATATGTTTCTAAATAATGCAAAAAATGCAGTATAATTGATGACTAATATAGTCATTTAAAAACAAAAGTAATATCAGATATCTAAATATGCTATATATGTCAGTAATGCAAGGAGTAATGTGTTTTATATTTTCACATAATTTTATCTCATTTATCCTCTAAATTGTTATTCCATAGTAATTACACATCAAGTGTTTTTATCAAGAAGGGTTTAAAATAAAATGTATATGTATGTGTTTGTGTATCTTTAAATTTTGAAACAGCTGTAACCTATTTAAGCTGAAGGTAGCTGCAGCTCCCACAGGTAATGAACAAGTGCTCTGCAAGCAAGACACATGTCTGCTGTATGAGGAGCTTAGCTTTCCCTTCTTGATATGAATGCTTTTATATGACAGTCATTGTCAGTCATTGCTATGCAGTAGATTGCTGTATTTTACTTATATATGTTTTTAGCAAACGTTGGATTAAAGCCTGGAACTTTTAACTACATTTGCCTGTGTTGGGACTCTTTTTGTACTTCTACCTAATTAACCCCTTCACTGTTGGGCATAATACAAGTGTGGTGCGCAGCAACATTTAGCTGCCTTCTAATTATCTAAAAGCAATGCAAAAGCCATATATGTCTGCTATTTCTGAACAAAGGGGATCCCAGAGAAGCATTTACAACCATTTGTGCCATAATTGCACAAGCTAATTGTAAATAATTTCAGTGAGAAACCTGAAATTAGTGAAAAAGTTAGCGATTTTTTTTTAGTTGATCGCATTTGGCAGTGAAATGGTGGCATCAAATATACCAAAATGGGCCTAGATCAATACTTTGGGTTGTCTACTACACTACACTAAAGTTAAAGTTAATCCTACAAGCTCCATACAAGCTACCTAATTAACCCCTTAACTAATGGGCATAATACAATTGTTGTGCACAGTGGCATTTAGCGGCCTTCTAATTATCAAAAAGCAACGCCAAAGCCATATATGTCTGCTATTTCTGAAGAAAGGGGATCCCAGAGAAGCATTTACAACCATTTGTGCCATAATTGCATAAGTTGTTTGTAAATAATTTCAGTAAGAAACCTAAAGTATGTGAAAAGGTTAGCGATTTTTTTTATTTGATCACATTTGGCGGTGAAATGGTCGCATGAAATATACCAAAATGGGCCTAGATCAATACTTTGGGTTGTCTACTAAAAAAATATATACATGTAAAGGGATATTCAGGGATTCCTGACAGATATCAATGATCCAATGTAACCATCGCTAATCTTGAATAAAATGGTTTGGAAATAGCAAAGTGCTACTTGTATTTATTGCCCTATAACTTGCAAAAAAACAAAGAACATGTAAACATTGGGTATTTCTAAACTCAGGACAAAATTCTGAAACTATTTAGCATGGGTGTTTTTTGGTGATTGTAGATGTGTAACAGATTTTGGGGGTCAAAGTTAGAAAAAGTGTGTTTTTTTCCATTTTATCCTCATATTTTGTAAATTTTTTTTATAGTATGTTAAAGGATAAGATGAATATAATGGTATCTTTAGAAAGTCCATTTAATGGCGAGAAAAACGGTATATAATATGTGTGGGTACAGTAAATGAGTAAGAGGAAAGTTACAGCTAAACACAAACACCGCAGAAATATAAAAATTGCCCTGGTCCTTAAGGGAAAGAAATTGAAAAATGGCCTTGCGCTTAAGGGGTTAAGCAATAGGTGTTAAGTTTTTTTCTGATTTGCGTGTTCCATTAAAGCCTAAGGGGAGAAGAAGTTAGCGTGGTTGCAATACCCAAAGTCCAACAGTTAGCGTGCATCAGCTTTCGCTTGCATGCAAATATTTTACTTTCCACTTGTAATATGCATTCTAATGCTTACATTAAAAGTTTACTTCTGGCGGTATTTATGCGCAACATTGTTTCCATAGTTCAGTGCAGTGGTAATTTACCACTGCAGTATAATTGCACAATTGTTTAAGAATTCTGTTTTAGAAACCTATTGTCTACAAGCACAATGTCTGCTGGATGCTGCTACAGGTAGATATTGGGGTAACATCACAACAGCATATCCAGCCTGTGCTGGGACACCCTTCGGTTCCAATCACAGCTTCCAGGGTCTCCAACAGCCTCTGTTTCACAAGCTTTCCCACCATGGCCTGGACTCTCCCACTTCCTATACACCCTCCCACTATCCTCCTATGGTGATGAGGTGCTGCTCTCCCTGCCTGACTGCATCAACAATGCCTTCCCCTTTTCTGCGCAGGAGTTGGGTTTCATAACCCAGTAGAAAATCCAAACCTCCAACAGCACCAGCAGCAAGAGTAACTATGTGATTTCTTTTAATTTGGCTACTAATGGATTGATGAGAACACAGACTGTACTTGTGGTTTGAAACATCAGCTATTTTATTATTATTATTATCAGTTATTTGTAGAGCGCTAACAGATTCCGTAGAGTAAATTTTCACCTCTATCTAAGCACCATTTCCAGGTCCTGTTAACAATTTTACTTTTGGTTTGAAAAATCACCTTCTTTCCCATTTTGGTACATTTTATTTTTATGACTATTTTGTAATTTGTTGTAATTTGTCTAACTATGGTACTACAGCCTGCACTTCCTACCATTTGTCTATTTCCCTACATCTAATTTGCAGGAGTTAACAACTGGAGTTGAAAACTAGAGGGAGAAACTGCAATATCTTTCACCAATATCTAAGCACTATTCTATGTTCTATAAACAGATTTCATTTTGGTATGGTTTATTTTTATGACTATTTTGTAATCTGTTTAGCTGTGTAATTATAGCCTACATTTCCTACCATTTGTCCCTACAATTTAAATTGCACTGGAGTTAGAATCTAGAAAGAGAAACTGCAATCCCCATCCTATAACAACTATACACCGGCACTATGCTCTCAATGTCTTTTCTGCGCTTTCTTTGTGCCCTTCTCACTGAATTTTCTTATACGAATTCTAACGTTAACCCCCACACCATCCTTATCTCACCCTCCCTCCTCTCATCCCCCATAGTGTTCTCCCATGAACTACTATGTCTCCTTAGAAACCTTCCCCATCTGACTCTCCTGTCTCTAATCATACTCACTCTTATAAGTCTGATTCTTATCTACTCTCACTCACACTCCTAGTATTGCTTGCTGCTGGTGACATGTGTTCAAACCCTGGCCCCGCAGTAATTACCAAGTTTCCATACTCTTACTCATTCTCCCACAGTAAAAACGCTAGGTCATTCAGCTCTAACAATCTTATTCGCATTAACCCACAGCGCATATCCCCTTTGTTTTCTTGTGCTCTCTGGAACACTTGCTCTGTCTTTAACAAACTTACAACTGTACATGACCTGTTAGCTTTCAATGCTTTTATTGCTGGTCTCACAGATGGTAGTCTACACTTTAACCATACCCCTAAGCCAGGTTAGAGAAATGTTGACAGTGTTGGGGTTTTGCTCTCCCGCTCCTGCACCTTTCAGTACTTGCCTCTACTCTTATATCTCTCCTGTGAAGTTGACTGCATTTTCTCCCCACTTTCATTTAGAGTGGCAGTCCTCCTTGACCAACCTCCCAATTCTTTGACAACTTCACTGCCTCGCTTCCTCAATTTCTCTCTCTATAAATACCGACTCTAATGCTTGGTGATTTCAACATCCCTTATTGACAACCCATCTGCCTCAGCTACCTCTAAATTTCTATCACTCACATCAGTGTCTCACAATCACTCACATTCAGTGTCTCACAATCCACCATATTCTCTACTTACTCTGACGGACACTCTTTTCACTTGTTTTTTTCTTACCTCTATTCTATATCTGACTTCGCCTGTTGCCCTTTTCCCATTTCAGACCACCATCTGCTAACCTATAGTCTTAATATATCAGCTAATCCCACTTCTCCATCTTGCCCCCACACCTGTAGAAAACTGCACGCTTTGTATCTTTCCAAATTTATTCAAAATCTCCTCCCTCACACTTCCACTATATTCTGCCATGATCTTGCTACATCCCACTATAACAATACTCTCTACTCTGCACTATACACTCTTGCTCCTCCCCAAATTAGCAAAACAAGTTACAGCCCTGTAAATGTCAGCAAACACACTACATAAAAAATGCGTCCATGCTTTTTGAGCAGGTCTTGAGGAAATCTTGCACTGAAATTAACTTCATCCTCTACAAGTTCATTCTTTATTCATACACATCTGCCCTTCACTTAGCTAAGCAAATCTATATCTCTTCTCTTATATCTACTCTTTCCTCCAACCATAAATTACTCTTCATCTCTCTCTCTTCTACCCATCTTCACCATCCTATTTGTCTGGTTTTAGTGCTCAAGACCAGGCAGACTACTTTCTAAACAAAACACATACTATCCAAAGTAACATTGTGATACAAGCCTGCAATCTTCCAACTTCAACCTGTCACCCCCTCGGCCTCTTTCTGCATCTTCCCTTCAATCACAGAGATTGAAGATTGTTTCTTATTGTCAAACTCATGCTCACCACCTCCCAATCAACTGTATACCTTCAAATCTAATATGTTCTCTTTCTTCTGCCCTCACCTGTCCTTACATGCATCTTCAAGCTATCCCTTTCTACCGGTTCATTCCTGTCTTCTTTGAAAGATCACTCACATACTCAAAAAAAATTCCCTTGACCCTAATTCTCATGCAAACTACCAACCCATATCACTCCTTTGACTAACATTAAAAATCCTTGAAAAATTAGTTTACAACCTCCTAATCACTTCCTGTCTTCCAACTCCTTGCTTGACCCCCTGCAATCTGGCTTCCATCTCCAACACTTAACTGCCCTAATCCAAGCTACTAGCAATCTTCTTTCGGTTCTTTATATGCTTATCTTACTTGACCTCTTCAACACAATTGGATCCATTCTTATCTTTCTAGCAGGTCCTTTTCTGTGGCTCATCCTCTTTAATGCATCTGTCAGTTGGACTCACTAGGTAAACTTATTAACCGCTATGGCTTCAAATATCACCTCTATGCTGATTACATCTGATTACATCCCCCTGTCCTTTCTCACAACAGCAACTGCTAATCTGATGTTTCTTCCTGGATGGCCCTCTCCACCTAAAGATTAACATGTAAAAGGCTGAGCTCCTTCTTATCGCCCACTCTAGTTTTACTCCAATTTCTTTTATTTCTATCACTGTCAAAGGGATCTCTTTCTCCCCATCACCCCAAGTCTGCTGCCTCAGAGTTACATTTGACTCTAATCTTTCCTTCATCCCCCAATCTCTTCATCCTGACAAAATCACTTACTTAATATCTCCAAAATTTGGTATTACAAATTAAGCCCAATGTTAACGCGACCTCGCATTCGCATTGTCTGGAAGCATTGAAAGTGCACTTTCATAGGCTCCAATGGGAGCCTCGTTCTCATGCTGTGAGACCCTGCCAAGAACCTAGCACAGCACAGGGAGTAAGTTGTGCAGCGTTGGACTGCAAATTTAAAATATATATGTATATGAATATATATTTATGAGTTAATATCTGTATATACACATATTAACACATAAATATATATATGTATATAAGCATATACCTATATATTAACAGTATAAACACAGTCCCCACATCCCCTCACTTTCACCCCTTATACTGTAACTGCTTTGTTCAGTTATTTTATTAAAAATAAAGATGCTTCTATTTTTTTATTTTATGAAGAGAACTATGCACTTTATTTGGGGTGCAATTGGGGTACACTTGACCTCTGGTTAATTTCTCTTAGCACAAAGTGCTACCGCGAGCATATATGCCCCTTTATGGGCACACATTAAATTAGCTCTTCACTTGTAATCTAGCCCTTTATTTTTTAACAGTTGTGTGTTAAAACTTATAAAAATAATCAACACAAATTTACCTCACTGTTGGTATGTGTGTCTTATATTTAAAAGTTTTGGGGTTTGAGTAAACATAAATGGTTGGCTTATGTGGTTAAGAAAATTTTTATATATCAATATATTTATTAAAAATATGTCCACTTAAATTTACAAACAATGTTCAAGCCTGTGTTATATTTCTCAGTTAAATAAATAATAAAAAAAAACAATCTGAGAAATTCTTGGTGTCAAGTTATTATTATTATCAGGTATTTGTAGAGTGCCAACAGATTCCGCAGCGCTGAAGTCTGACTGGTTCATGCTCTTTTGTGCAACACATTGGGTAAAAGGGCATCGCTGGAACCAAGAACGTCCCTGTTTTACTCTTGAGTTAGAGCTTAAACTCTAGCATTAATATGTTTCTTGATATTTGAAGGACCACTAAACACGATAGAATTGTATAATAAGTACATTCATAATAAAAAGATAAAGCAAAATCGCTTATTTTAAATATCAAATGAGTAGATTTCTTTCTGATAAACTTTAAAAGTTAGTTCTATTTTCCCTCTCACTGCCTCATGTGACAGCCATCCGCCAATCACAAAATGCATATACATATATTCTGTGATTTCTTGCACATGCTCAGTAGGAGCTGGTGCTTCAAAAAGTGTGCAAATAAAAAAGTCTGTGCACATTTAGATAATGAAAGTAAATTGGGAAGTTTTTTTTTTATTATGTGCTCTATCTGAATCATGAAAGTTTAATTTTGACTTGTTTTCCTTTAATTGATGCAGTAGATTTTATAGGTAAACAAAGATCCTTGATGCTTACATTTTACCAGGACCATTGCCAGAATTTTGACCATATCCAGCAGGCCCAGGACTGTTCTCATGCATGCAATTCTAAGGGACACTCAAGTCAAAATAAAATGTATGATTCAGAAAGAGCATGTAGTTTTAAGACACTTTCCAATTGAGAGTGGAGGGCCCTCTAGTGGGCCTGTAACAACACTAAGGGATTACCAACTTGAAGTCTGGAGAATGTGAGTTTGTTTGTTACAATGTTGCAGGAGAGGAGGCGGTGTTTGTTCTTACCTTTATAGGGTCCTGCAGCAGAGTATCCAGCCTCTTTTCGGTTCCAGACTTCAAGAGGAAAGTTTCTGTGTCCCTGAAGGAGGATTTGCTGATGGATAGATCCAGGAGGAAATCTCTGCCCAAAAGGGGGGTCAGTCAATGATGCGATTGACCCAGAAATCAGCTCGGTGCATTATCAGTCTTTTGATAATGCTCTGGAGGTGGTTAGGGAGTGCGGTTCAGGGGCATTGATGGCGAAGCTCGACATTGAGTCGGCATTCAGACTGCTGCCCCTTCACCCCTCAGTGTTTAGGCTCATGGGGATGAAGTTTGAAGGGTTCTATTATGTGGACAGGTGCCTACCAATGGGGTGTTCCTTGTCCTGCTCGTTATTCGAGTGTTTTAGTTCCTTTTTGCACTGGGTGGTCTGGTCGGCGTCGGGAGGTGGGGCGATTGCTCATTACCTCAACGACTTCCTTCTGGTGGGGAGAGCAGGTTGCGCTGATTGCGAACAGCTGATGAGAATCATGAAGGAAGTGATGGCCAGTTTCGGGGTGCCCCTGGCGGACGAGAAGACGCAGGGCCCCTGCACATGTATCACATTTCTGGGGATAGAAATAGACACGGTGCGTGCAATCTGCAGATTGCCCAGCGAAAAAGTGCAGCGAATGCTGCAGGTGGTCCAGGCAATTATGGGGCGTGATAGGGTTCCTATCAAGGAGGTGCAGTCATTGCTAGGCCTCCTGAATTTTGCTGGGCGCGTGATCCCGATGGGAAGGGTCTTCAATCACCGTTTGGAGGGCCAGTTGAAAGGCCCTCCGGGACAGGCGAAATGGGCGCGTATTACGGTCGAGGTGAAGGAGGATTTGGAGGTTTGGGCCAGGTTCTTGGTTGACTTCAACGGGGTTTGCCTCTGGAGGCACCCGCCAGTTTCCAATCAAGCACTTCACCTCTTCACGGATGTGGCAGGTGGCTTCGGGTACGGAGCTTATCTGGATGGGGAATGGAGTGCCGCTCCATGGCCCAGAGACTGGATAGAGGCCGGGTGCATCAGGAATTTGATGCTGTTGGAGCTGTTCCCCATAGTGGTAGCTGTAGAAATATGGGGTGCGCGGTTAGCAAATAGGTCAGTGGTGTTTTGGACGGACTATCTGAGCGTGGTGTGCACCATTAATAGGTTGTCTGCGGCTTCACCACATGTGGTAAGCTATCTGAGGCACCTGGTGTTGCGCTGTTTACAGCTCAACATCTGTTTCACCGCCAAGCACGTCCCGGGAGTGCAGAATGTTATTGCTGATGCACTCTCTCGATTCAACTGGGGGCAGTTTAGGAGAGCAGCACCCAGGGCGGCTAACGAGGGTCTAACGTGCCCTTCTTTTCTTTGGCAGCTGGCGAAGGTTGGGTAGGCATCCTCGGTTTAGTTAAGGCGTCACTGGCTCTGAAGACGTGGGCTAACTACCTGGGCCACTGGGACAGATTGGTGACTTTCTGTCAGCAGAGGGGCGTTCAGGTACAAGGGGCCACGAGGGTGCAAGTGTTGGGATGGTTGGCTCAGTTGAGAGGGGAAGGCATTAGCAGGGCTGGAGCAGCAGGTAGGCTGGCAGCGGTGTCTTTCTTTAACCAGGCATTGGGTTTCGTGGACCACTCTAGGGCTTTTCTGGTTAGAAAAGTGCTGAAGGGGTGGGGGAGAATGGTCCCCCTTGCAAAGGATAATAGGGAACCTATTACAGCGGACAGATTGGGGCAGTTGGCTCTGTTTCTGCGAGACGTCTGCAAATCTGAATATGAGACGTTGCTGTTTAGAACCGCTTTCGTGTTAGCATTCGCGGGGGCCCTTCGGGTGAGCGAACTGGTCTCCTCGGCAAAGACAGAAGGGTCTGGCGGAGTATTGGCGGGGCATGTGCGATTAGCACAGGGGGGCGTGCTATTATTTGTCCCGAGGTCTAAAACTGACCAGGAGGGCAAAGGCACATGGTTGCCTCTCGCGCGTCATGAGGTAGCAATATGCTGCCCTGTGCGCTGCGTGGAGGAGTTTGTAAAACTCCATCCGGGACAATGCGCCCATTTCCTCGTGCACGAGGATGGGTCCGCATTGTCCAAATTTCAGTTTAGGAGAGTGCTCGCTAAGACGGCGGAGTTGGTGGGCTTGGACCCAAAGAGAATAGCGGCCCATTCCTTCCGGATAGGCGCTGCAACTAGCGCAGCGGAGAAAGGGGAGTCATCGGCTGAGATTAAGCGCTTGGGAAGATGGAGGTCAGCCCAATTTAAGGCGTATATTAGGCCCACACCAGGTCCACATTTCTAGGAAAGGTGGTGGCCAGGTTGCATTTGATTGTTTAAGTGAGTTGGCACCGACGGGACAAACGGTGGGTTAGCGGGTTGGTGTGGGGACAGGGCTGCTGATGGAGTTTCGGAAGGTGAGTGGGTGGTTTTTGTGGGGGCTAGGGCGCTAGCCCAGGTTAATTTGGTGTCATCTGTTTTACCAGGTACATTAGGCGTCCATCATGGCGCTGCGGATGCCGGAAGGGCAACAACTTGGATTCCGAACGTCTAGGGCAAACTTCCTGTGGTTGGGACGCAGGGGCCTTGTGTGGGACGATTTACCAGCCTTGTTGCAGGATGCACATAGGAGGTGCGGGCAGCCGAATGTCATTGTGCTGCATTTGGGGGGGTAATGACTTAGGTGCATTGCCGGCCCTGGACCTTATTAAAAGGATGACAGCAGATCTTAAGTGGGTGCACACGTGGTTGAAATATGTCAAAATAGCTTGGTCAAATGTGGTTGCTCGGCTGCATTGGTGACTCACCGTGACCCAGAAAGCAGCCTATAACGTGCTAAAGAAGGTGAATAGAGAGTTGGGAAGAGCGGTCACGGCCTTGGGGGGCTTCGTGATTAGACACGATGGGATAACGGCCGACAAGAAGGACCTATTTTGCACTGATGGGGTCCACCTGACCGATGTCGGGTTGGATATGTTTTTGTCAGACATTAAGAGCGCTTTGTTAAGGGTAATATAGTTAAAAAAAAAAGTTGGTTTGATTGTTATTGTTCTTACGGTTATTGTTACAGTTGACATGTTAATTTATTATAGGTGCCTGTCGGTTATGTGGCGGCAAGAGAACGCCTGGCTCTTGTGGCGGTGGTCAGGGCCCTGGGGAGCGGGCACGGAGAGAGAAGAGTGCCGGTCTAAAAGAAGGGGAGGGGTTACGCCCGCCAGGCGCCGGCCTGGGGGTCCTCTCCCTGGCGAACAAGATCGAATACCTCTAAACCATCACAGCTCTCTCTCAGTGCCATTGGGCGTGACAGCCGGGTGTCACGTTGCAGGCATCGAAAGGGGCCTTGACCATCAGCTTAAAGGGGCTAGGTTAGGGAGAGATGCCGCCAACGTTTGTTGTTAATGAACTTGTTGCCAAGTTTGGTATTAAGAAAAGTGCCTAAGGTAATTCGAATAGCGCATTAGGCACTAGTTATTCGTTTATTTAATAAATGTGACAGTGACCGATCTTTTCCTCCCAACTTGGTGTGCTGTCTTATTATTTCATGTTATGCTACACTACGTAGGACGTAATAGGGGGTTTAGACCTTATGAGAGTGGAGGGCCCTCTAGTGGGCCTGTAACAACACTAAGGGATTACCAACTTGAAGTCTGGAGAATGTGAGTTTGTTTGTTACAATGTTGCAGGAGAGGAGGCAGTGTTTGTTCTTAACATTATAGGGTCCTGCAGCAGAGTATCCGGACTCTTTTCGGTTCCAGACTTCAAGAGGAAAGTTTCCCGCCCACCCGTCCCCAGAGTAGCAGTGGATTGGCGGCGATGCGGCTTGTAGGGTGAGCTAACCCGGCAGGGGTAGGTTTAATTGAGCTAGCCTTGTGTAAGACCGGGTTCTTAATGTAGTCACCCACCTCTATCAATAGGGTTGTACGATTCGATTGATAGAGGTCACCGTACTGGGTTGGGTTGATGCCTTGATAGGCGGGTGGTCAGGGCCCTGGGGAGCGGGCACGGAGTGAGAAGAGTGCCGGTCTAAAAGAAGGGGAGGGGTTACGTCCGCCAGGCGCCAGCCTGGGGGTCCTCTCCCTGGCAAACAAGACCGAATACCTCTAAACCATCACAGCTCTCTCTCAGTGCCATTGGGCGTGACAGCCGGGTGTCACGTTGCAGGCATCGAAAGGGGCCTTGACCATCTGCTTAAAGGGGCTAGGTTAGGGAGAGATGCCGCCAACGTTTGTTGTTAACGAACTTGTTGCCAAGTTTGGTATTAAGAAAAGTGCCTAAGGTAATTCGAATAACGCATTAGGCACTAGTTATTCGTTTATTTAATAAACAAGACCGTGACCGGTCTTTTCCTCCCAACTTGGTGTGCTGTCTTATTATTTCATGTTATGCTACACTACGTAGGACGTAATAGGGGGGTTAGACCTTATTACTTCCCTTTTAAAATTTTGCAGAATCTTTTTATATTCACACTTTCTGGGGAACAAGATCCTACTGTGCATTCTACTGCATTGAGTGGTCCTTTAATCATTATCTGACAATGGTTAAGGTTTGCCATTACTAAAGCTGGGGGCATTGTGGTGTATAATATTAGGGTTGCATTGATGAACTACATGTGGTTAGTGAGAATAGTTTTTTTTTTATTTGAGTAAAGTTATACGATCCCTCACTTAACCAGGACGGAATTTTTTTTTTTACTCTCTTACAATTGGTGAGAGGAAGAAGAAAAGAAAAAGAAATTGCCTGGCATAGAAGTTGTAAACTTCTAGATATTAAATTTACTCTCTCAAGATATCTACCAATTCAGGGTAACCCAGAAATTTGAAATTGGAGTAACCTCCAAAACATTTCAATTATGGAAAGAAAAGGGCCTACAGTTTATTGATCAACTATTAGAACAAGATGGCATTATAACTAAATCATTTGAAAGATGTAAACAAGAACTCTGCCTAACAAATAAAGATGTTTTGGCCTATTTGCAAATAAGACACTATTCTACTTAATTAGTAAAGACATCTCATACAATAACACAGTGGCAACCATTTGAAACTTTTCTGAACAAGTTTAGACAACAACAATATTCTTCATTATATTTTTATATGTGTCTCAAGATAGTGAGCAAAAGAATCATAAACACAATTTATAGTAAATATGTTAAGGGTATTTGATTGGGACATTAAATTAATAAAATAGTCAATTAGAAGGATTGAAAGAATATCATCAGCCACTACATATAAAGAACAACAATTTAACATTTTACATCAAATATATATAACTCCATCACTAATAGCTAAATGGAGTAAAGATCCAAATGAAATTAAATGTAGAAAATGTCCTCTTTTAAAAGCCAACATTATCCACTCTTTCAGGAGTTGCCCCTTCATACAAAGATACTGGAAGAAATAAGAATTCTGGTGTAACAGATTATTTGCAAGAAAGGTTAAACTTAATAGTCAAAAGATTTTTTTCTTACTAAACTATACAGAGGAAGGGAATAATTGTTTTTTTTTTTCAATATGTTAATTCTTGTTAGTAGAATATTAATCTTAAAAGAATGGAAATCTCAAACAAATATAAAACTGAAATATTTCATTAATAGCTTTGAATAAAGATACAGATTGACCAAATGCATAAAGAATTTAGGACAGAAAAACATGTAATACTTTTTTTTTTTACAAATGGGGGGTAATAATAAAAACTTTAGATGTCGAATTACAAAAACAGTTGATAAAACCCGTTATATACTCCAATTTCATGATCAATGAGTTAGTAAGAGGAGAGTGGAGACAAATGTAATGTCTTCTATAGGGAGTGGGAGTGAAGAGGGGAGGAGCAGATCCCCCCTTTTTTCTCTTCTTTTCTTCTTTCTTCTGTGATTCAATATAAATCGGATATGTGGATTATTATATGTATTACAGATGATAGTCTATGACATGGGATCATTAGAGCTGATATCCTGGTAAATAGGAATTTACATAATCCCTTATGATTTATATATAATATTATATTATGGTTTTTCTGTAATTATTTGAAAACTTAATAAATAAATAAAAATAAAACAAACTACATATGGAGCAAAATAAACTTCATTAGCCAACAGCATATAATAAAACGAAGAACATTTTAAGAACAGATATTTCCTCATATTTTTGGCTAAATGCTTTAAAGTGGCAGTAAGCTTGGGATATCATTCTGTTTCTATGCAACTCATGTTTATGTTCAATATATTCAAAAAAGTGAAATCTTTATGTTATCTCATTATTAAAGTACCTTATTTTATATCCCCTGGAATCCTTCCCCAGCCGTGTGTGCTGGTGAGGGGGATATGATTACATGCAATAGATGTCTGCAGGGGAGGACAGAGAGAAAAAGAGATTTAAGAGCATTCTGACAACTTTCATATTTAATATAAAGCGGTTTTATTCCATTCTACTGTAATCATGTAGATGATGTTTTATTTTAACTCCAAAAGCATGTAAACGATTCAGCTAGAAAAACGTTTATTCTAAACTCACTGCTGTACAACCCTAGTGATTTATTGATAAATATACCTGTGCAAATACAGTGCATCATGATACAAGCTACTGAAACGGTAAATAATGGCTTCAATAGCAAACTGTGGACATTTAGGGTGATATTTATCAAAGCGTCAACTGAAAATACACTTGAATCCCACGTCGTATTTGTCGCGAGATTGATCCGCCGTAGTTCTCAAAGCGTCAAGATTGTCAAATGTTGAAATTTGTGACGTAATATATGCTCCCGTGATCTCAATGCAACGCAGATCGATGCTTGCGTTATAATTTGACCCTTTTCCAAATTTATCAAACATTTAACAGGTACACTCGTGTCTATGCCGACACAGCGTACCTAGTTTTCAATCCTTCACCCTTGAGGCCACGGATGCCATAGAAATCAATTGGAGTCTGAAAACACTGAAAGCTTATGTTCAATGCTGCAAGAGAATGAAGTATATTACATAATAAAAGTAAATTAGAAACTTTATTAAAATTCTATACCCTTTCTAAATCAAACAATATTATTGCTCCACATATGGTGCACTAGTAGAAATAGGGATAAAAATGAAAAATACATTACTACTTATGGATTATGTTACATCTTTGTTATTACAAAGCAAGGGGACAATATTATTTCTTCAAATTTTTGCCTCAAACTTGTCTAGGGCTGCAACTAACGATTATTTTCATAATCGATTAATCGGCCGATTATTTTTCCGATTAATTGACTAATCGGATAAAAAGAGAATCAATAATAATTTTCTATGTTTTAAATAAAATCCACATAATGAGTGTTACAAATATAAACTTCAGACTAATACTTTACATTAACACAACTGTTTCTTCAATTTTTAAGCAGCAGAGCACAGTTTTATAATTAAACAAAACCACAAACTGTTTGAAAAGAGGTAGAACTAGAAAGAGTTAGACTATCACTGTTAATAACATTCTGTTATTCACTCTTTCAGAAACTTTGCATTGAAATGCAAAAATCTCAACATGTCCGCATGCTTCTGGCTAAGGCTGGTTCTCTGTTTGCAGCTATATTTCCTGCAACAGAGAAAAGGCTGTTGAGGTGTATAAGAAGGTGTATAAGGTTTTACTAATTTCACCAAAGTGGGATATTTATCTTTGTTAGCTCTTCACCAATGCTGTGTTTTCTACCATGGCAAGGGGCCTCTCAATAAAGTAACCCTTGACTTCATTCTAACATAAAAATATCTTGAATATCTATATGCAATGATAAATAACCAGCTGTAAGGTTAGGGGAAGTATCTAGTCCGCTCTAAAAATAACGAATATATACTTATAAAGTTTGAATCTGGTACATATTATCACAATTTATTAAAAATATAAAAAAACAATAAAAAACTAAATCAGAAGCACTAAGGACTGTATATCAATAACAGGACAAAGCCTTACACATTTATTTATACAGTACATATAATCAGCAATAGCAAGCAATACGCTAATAAGTGTGCAAACAGATAAAAGTGCCCATCAATTTAAATAACTCCCATCAATCTTGGGGCAAGGTGTAAACAACAAGCTTGGCACTATATCATGAAAAGCATAGTTCCAAATCACCAGATTTAATATAAACAATCCAAATGATGACTATTATATCTGCGTTGCACATAAGCCAGAGGTAGTTGTAAACGTATACTGTCCTGAAAAAGTGAAAAGTAAATGTCTGTAGATGTCCTTTCGGCTAAGGGTATAACCGTAAAACACAGAACCATGTGCAGGAGTTCATTGGAGTGAAGCAGCTGGTGTTGTGCACAGACCAACTAATTGCAAACCAACTAATTGATTAATCGATTATGAAATTCGTTTACAACTATTTTCATAATCGATTATTATCGATTATGACGATTAGTTGTTGCAGCTCTAAACTTGTCGCACTAATAGATATAGAGATAGAAATGAAATAAATACACAATATAATACAGCTAACTTCCTTTTTATTATATTTTTTTTTAAAAATCTATTTGCACCATGTTTAAGCCATGTAATACAAGTCCCACTCTCCACTTGCACCAATTTTGACGCAACACTTTTTGTGCAAACTCCTAAACAACCCACACACTAGTGAATTTTTCAACCACTTTTGATTGGAATATGCATAATCACATGATTTATGACATCAGCCAATCTGATTCAAATATACATTATAAACTATCACTAACGAATCAAATTGCTTGATACTTGTGTCGTTGATCACTCATCAGAACTTGTAAGTGCCATCTGTTACATTGTGTATTATAATTTGAAAGTATGTATATGTGAAATTATTATTAAAGATAAACATTGATGCTGATATTAGGACACACAGTGTAATATTTTAGACAATGATTTTAAAATTCGAATTGATGTTTGATTCAATGTAATCTTAAAATGATAGCTCAAAGGTATAGCCCACCTAACATTAAACTGTCATGAATCAGATACAGCAGACATTAAAATCACCTCTTTACTTTCATGCTATTTTCAGTGTATTTCTTCCTTCTCTTGAATTTCTTTTTCAGTAAGAAATATCTTATATGCCAGCACATTTTATTACACCTGTGTAGGGGTGGTTTTTAAAACTAAATTGCAATCAGGAGGGGTTACACAGGTACCGAGAGAAAACTTGCCCAGCTCTTAAAATATCCATTGATTGCAAATAAATACATATGATACCCTGATTACATGTTATATTTGCAATTATTCCTGCTCAGAATATTAATAAATTTACACTATATACATAAAGTGGTATAAATAAACACAGAGATATGAAAGACAACATTGTTTAGAACAAAAAAAGGAGTTTAGGGACATGTTAATATGTTTGCAAAATATTTTTGACATAACACACACACACATATAAATATATATATATATATATATATATATATATATATATATTTGTGTGTGTGTGTGTGTGTGCAAAGACACATGTACACATTCTAGCATTAAAAATCATTTATAAAAAAATAAAACATGAGATAAAAGCATATCATGACTTCTAGAAATACAAATACACATTCATTTATGTGAAAGTATATAACTACATATAAAAATAACTTTCAATGAGATGTTGTTTGTTGAGGTATAAATCAATCTATTTCTTGGACATTAACAGATGAAAAATAAAAGATTAGCTTTAGAGAAATGAGCTTGTTCATGGACAGTAATGAAATGGTATAAATAAAGTTTGGAAAAACCTGAATAACCGCGACATCGATTACTGTTAGTTAATAACAGTCTGATGCTCATCGCGCTATGCTTGACGCGTGTGTTTTTGATGTTTTTTTTTATTTTAAAAAAGGGCATTGTATATAGATCCATGGCAGTGATGTCTGGCAAGCTTTTGACGCTGGTGAATGCACCGAGATTGATGTAAGATTAATAAATATCCCCCTTAGGGCCAGATTACGAGTAACACTTAAGCTTGAGTGAAAAGGAGATTATCTTGTCTGTTTGCGTGTGTCAGGTTTACCCCTCATATTGTAAACTGAAAGTAAACACGAACATGTGAGCGCAATTACAATTTACAGTAGAATGATTATCGCGTCCTTAGAGCCCAGCGTTAACTTTTTCGCGAAACTAAAAAGTGTCAGAAAACACATCATAAATACATTACATAGTATAGTTACTCTCATAATAACACTATCTAATAAAGTTTTTTTTTAAATTGCAGTACATATATATATTTATATATTATATTGTTATACATGTGTACATAAGTATTTATGTATTTATTTGTGTATATGTATATGTATTTACAGACATATATACACATATAAACACATAACTACATAAGTGTATCGGAGCCCTTTGCAGTCAAGTGGATGAAAACATGTAAAACCGAATTTATGCCACAGTCGTATTTAATAAAGTGTTATACTGTGTTTTACTATAAATATTTACATTCCATATATATATATATATATGTGGTAGTCGAGGGGTCAACAGCGCATAAGAATTCTATACTAAAACATGAAACATGTGGGAACACATAATAAAATAATTCAAAGTCAATAAGGATAAAAATATATTTCTATAAAACACAAGATCCAATTGGATAACTAGATGGAATGGTATTCCCCTTACCAGAAGATACCTCAATCTGATGAGGTAAGTTGCCGCAGCTAGTAGGGGGAGGTATAAATCCACTGTGTGTAGGTAGAAGTCAGTGGCGGGTCATCTGCCTCTTGGAGTAAGTCTTCCTCTGTGTTTTCTTCCTCTCAAAGGTGTTAGCCCATAGAATAGAAAGAAGCTGATACAGTGTAATATTGTTTATTATTATACATATAAAAACACACAGCATATAAGTAAACCACTCACATGAGGTATCCTCAAACAATATGAGGTATGCATTACACAAGAGTGGTTACAGAGATCCTCCAAAGGGTGGTTTCCAGGATATATGCAGGAGTGCATAAAACTATGCAGTTCAAAAAATGTCAATGTAATAATGGTAAACAAATATGTTAAAAGCTCCGGTTTGAGAGCCAGTAGAGTCCAGCAAACTGCTGGTATAGAGTTCAAGTGATAAATCAATCCCTATATATATATATATATATATATATATATATATATATATATATTTATAAAACACGGAAGGAGACTGCACTCCAAGACCGGACCGGGTACACATTCAATGACTCAGCAACATCCCAGCCCTGGGTGCTTAAATAGCACTCCCAAAAAGCTGTGCTGTCACCAGAGTCACAGAAAGTTAACCCCAGTCCGGAATGGGTGCAAGAAACATAGGGGGATTACAAACAAATAATAATACAACACATAGAGACACCCAGCACTCACCAGCTAGCTCACAGCAAAGATAAAATCACAACTAATAAGAATCAAAAGAGTTGACAAAACGCTTCAGGGACAGAGGGTACCCTAAAAAATGATCAGTACAGCATACCAACGTCAGCAAAAACGAACACAAGAAGAGAGTATCTTTGTTGTTTCAGCCAAAAAATCCAATAAAGGACAGCAAGGGCCAATAAGATTTATAAAATATATAATGACAGCTGGGAGGATTTGCGGAAAATAATGCGTAGATACTGGCATATCCTCCTGACAGATACTAAACTATATCAAATTTTGACCCCTCAACCTTTAATGACTACACGTAGGGCACCTAATCTACGTGACGGCCTGGTCTATAGTCATTTTGTTCGGCCACAGTCTGAAGGTAACTGGCTGGACAGGAGGAGTATGGAGCCAGGGTGTTATCCATGTAAACAATGCAAAGCTTGCAACTACATAGAAAGAATACGTTTTTTCTCTGATGGGAAAGGTAAAATTTATAGGATCAGCTCTAAGAGAACATGTAGAATGGAGGGACTGGTATATTTAACGAAATGTAATTGTCCCCTGTATTACGTGGGTAAAACCACAAGGGCTCTACGTGATCACACACTTGAACACATAAGAGACATTGAACACGATGTCACGACTTCAAGTGTGGCGAGACATTTCACTGAATATCACAATTCCTCCACAAAATGTTTCAGACTTATAGGTATTGATAAGGTCAATCTGGGTATTCGCGGTGGCAATATAGATAGAATATTGCTACAGCAAGAAAGTAAGTGGATCTTTAATTTGGGAACCCTTACGCCCCATGGCCTGAATGAAGAGAACAACCTAGGTCATTTTCTTTGATTACATATAATTTTGGGCAAAATTACATGATCTTGAACAAATGATGTTCCTTTGAGATTATTTTTTGCTTAAATTAGCATTTAATTAGAAATCACTGTCACTGTGAGTGAACGAGCTTTGACATATGTAAGTAACTATAATGTTAAAATTATTATTAAAATACAGACCAGCATAGTTGTATTTAAGTAATTATTATGTTGCTTAAAATAAATTGTTACATATAATCATTTGAAACAGAAAAGGTATTATTGTAAAGGAATGTTTATTAACTTAACTTAGGCCTAGATTTAGAGTTCGGCGGTAGCCGTCAAAACCAGCGTTAGAGGCTCCTAACGCTGGTTTTGGGCGCCCGCTGGTATTTGGAGTCAGTCAGGAAAGGGTCTAACGCTCACTTTTCAGCCGCGACTTTTCCATACCGCAGATCCCCCTACGCCATTTGCGTAGCCTATCTTTTCAATGGGATCTTTCTAACGCTGGTATTTAGAGTCGTTTCTGCAGTGAGCGTTAGAGCTCTAACGACAAGATTCCAGCCGCCTGAAAATAGCAGGAGTTAAGAGCTTTCTGGCTAACGCCGGTTTCTAAAGCTCTTAACTACTGTACCCTAAAGTACACTAACACCCATAAACTACCTATGTACCCCTAAACCGAGGTCCCCCCACATCGCCGCCACTCGATTAAAATTTTTAACCCCTAATCTGCCGACCGCCACCTACGTTATACTTATGTACCCCTAATCTGCTGCCCCTAACACCGCCGACCCCTGTATTATATCTATTAACCCCTAACTTGCCCCCCACAACGTCGCCGCAAGCTACTTAAAATAATTAACCCCTAATCTTCCGACCGCAAATCGCCGCCACCTACGTTATCCCTATGTACCCCTAATCTGCTACCCCTAACATCGCCGACCCCTATGTTATATTTATTAACCCCTAATCTGCCCCCCACAACGTCGCCGACACCTACCTACACTTATTAACCCCTAATCTGCCGAGCGGACCTGAGCGCTACTATAATAAAGTTATTAACCCCTAATCCGCCTCACTAACCCTATCATAAATAGTATTAACCCCTAATCTGCCCTCCCTAACATCGCCGACACCTACCTTCAATTATTAACCCCTAATCTGCCGACCGGAGCTCACCGCTATTCTAATAAATGTATTAACCCCTAAAGCTAAGTCTAACCCTAACACTAACACCCCCCTAAGTTAAATATAATTTTTATCTAACGAAATAAATTAACTCTTATTAAATAAATAATTCCTATTTAAAGCTAAATACTTACCTGTAAAATACATCCTAATATAGCTACAATATAAATTATAATTATATTATAGCTATTTTAGGATTAATATTTATTTTACAGGCAACTTTGTAATTATTTTAACCAGGTACAATAGCTATTAAATAGTTAAGAACTATTTAATAGTTACCTAGTTAAAATAATTACAAATTTACCTGTAAAATAAATCCTAACCTAAGATATAATTAAACCTAACACTACCCTATCAATAAAATAATTAAATAAACTACCTACAATTACCTACAATTAACCTAACACTACACTATCAATAAATTAATTAAACACAATTGCTACAAATAAATAAAATTAAATAAACTATCTAAAGTACAAAAAATAAAAAAGAACTAAGTTACAGAAAATAATAAAATATTTACAAACATAAGAAAAATATTACAACAATTTTAAACTAATTACACCTACTCTAAGCCCCCTAATAAAATAACAAAGCCCCCCAAAATAAAAAATTCCCTACCCTATTCTAAAATACAAATATTACAAGCTCTTTTACCTTACCAGCCCTGAACAGGGCCCTTTGCGGGGCATGCCCCAAGAATTTCAGCTCTTTTGCCTGTAAAAAAAAACATACTATACCCCCCCCCAACATTACAACCCACCACCCACATACCCCTAATCTAACCCAAACCCCCCTTAAATAAACCTAACACTACCCCCCTGATGATCTTCCTACCTTGTCTTCACCATGCCAGGTTCACCGATCCGTCCTGGCTCCAAGATCTTCATCCACCCCAAGCGGGGGCTAGACATCCACTGAAGAAGTCCAGAAGAGGGTCCAAAGTCTTCCTCCTATCCGGCAAGAAGAGGACATCCGGACCGGCAAACATCTTCTCCAAGCGGCATCTTCTATCTTCTTCCATCCGATGACGACCGGCTCCATCTTGAAGACGTCCAGCGCGGATCCATCCTCTTCTTCCGACGACTAGACGACGAATGACGGTTCCTTTAAGGGACGTCATCCAAGATGGCGTCCCTCGAATTCCGATTGGCTGATAGGATTCTATCAGCCAATCGGAATTAAGGTAGGAATTTTCTGATTGGCTGATGGAATCAGCCAATCAGAATATAGTTCAATCCGATTGGCTGATCCAATCAGCCAATCAGATTGAGCTCGCATTCTATTGGCTGATCGGAACAGCCAATAGAATGCGAGCTCAATCTGATTGGCTGATTGGATCAGCCAATCGGATTGAACTATATTCTGATTGGCTGATTCCATCAGCCAATCAGAAAATTCCTACCTTAATTCCGATTGGCTGATAGAATCCTATCAGCCAATCGGAATTCGAGGGACGCCATCTTGGATGACGTCCCTTAAAGGAACCGTCATTCGTCGTCTAGTCGTCGGAAGAAGAGGATGGATCCGCGCTGGACGTCTTCAAGATGGAGCCGGTCGTCATCGGATGGAAGAAGATAGAAGATGCCGCTTGGAGAAGATGTTTGCCGGTCCGGATGTCCTCTTCTTGCCGGATAGGAGGAAGACTTTGGACCCTCTTCTGGACTTCTTCAGTGGATGTCTAGCCCCCGCTTGGGGTGGATGAAGATCTTGGAGCCAGGACGGATCGGTGAACCTGGCATGGTGAAGACAAGGTAGGAAGATCATCAGGGGGGTAGTGTTAGGTTTATTTAAGGGGGGTTTGGGTTAGATTAGGGGTATGTGGGTGGTGGGTTGTAATGTTGGGGGGGGGTATAGTATGTTTTTTTTTACAGGCAAAAGAGCTGAAATTCTTGGGGCATGCCCCGCAAAGGGCCCTGTTCAGGGCTGGTAAGGTAAAAGAGCTTGTAATATTTGTATTTTAGAATAGGGTAGGGAATTTTTTATTTTGGGGGGCTTTGTTATTTTATTAGGGGGCTTAGAGTAGGTGTAATTAGTTTAAAATTGTTGTAATATTTTTCTTATGTTTGTAAATATTTTATTATTTTCTGTAACTTAGTTCTTTTTTATTTTTTGTACTTTAGATAGTTTATTTAATTTTATTTATTTGTAGCAATTGTGTTTAATTAATTTATTGATAGTGTAGTGTTAGGTTAATTGTAGGTAATTGTAGGTAGTTTATTTAATTATTTTATTGATAGGGTAGTGTTAGGTTTAATTATATCTTAGGTTAGGATTTATTTTACAGGTAAATTTGTAATTATTTTAACTAGGTAACTATTAAATAGTTCTTAACTATTTAATAGCTATTGTACCTGGTTAAAATAATTACAAAGTTGCCTGTAAAATAAATATTAATCCTAAAATAGCTATAATATAATTATAATTTATATTGTAGCTATATTAGGATGTATTTTACAGGTAAGTATTTAGCTTTAAATAGGAATTATTTATTTAATAAGAGTTAATTTATTTCGTTAGATAAAAATTATATTTAACTTAGGGGGGTGTTAGTGTTAGGGTTAGACTTAGCTTTAGGGGTTAATACATTTATTAGAATAGCGGTGAGCTCCGGTCGGCAGATTAGGGGTTAATAATTGAAGGTAGGTGTCGGCGATGTTAGGGAGGGCAGATTAGGGGTTAATACTATTTATGATAGGGTTAGTGAGGCGGATTAGGGGTTAATAACTTTATTATAGTAGCGCTCAGGTCCGCTCGGCAGATTAGGGGTTAATAAGTGTAGGTAGGTGTCGGCGACGTTGTGGGGGGCAGATTAGGGGTTAATAAATATAACATAGGGGTCGGCGATGTTAGGGGTAGCAGATTAGGGGTACATAGGGATAACGTAGGTGGCGGCGATTTGCGGTCGGAAGATTAGGGGTTAATTATTTTAAGTAGCTTGCGGCGACGTTGTGGGCGGTGTTAGGGGCAGCAGATTAGGGGTACATAGGGATAACGTAGGTGGCGGCGGTTTACGGAGCGGCAGATTAGGGGTTAAAAGTGTAATGCAGGGGTCAGCGATAGCGGGGGCGGCAGATTAGGGGTTAATAAGTGTAAGGTTAGGGGTGTTTAGACTCGGGGTACATGTTAGGGTGTTAGGTGCAGACGTAGGAAGTGTTTCCCCATAGGAAACAATGGGGCTGCGTTAGGAGCTGAACGCTGCTTTTTTGCAGGTGTTAGGTTTTTTTTCAGCTCAAACAGTCCCATTGTTTCCTATGGGAGAATCGTGCACGAGCACGTTTTTGATGCCGGCCGCGTCCGTAAGCAACTCTGGTATCGAGAGTTGCATTTGCGGTAAAAATGCTCTACGCTCCTTTTTTGGAGCCTAACGCAGCATTTGTTTGAACTCTCGATACCAGAGTTAAATTTATGGTGCGGCCAGAAAAAAACCCGCGGAGCGTTAACAGCCCTTTTACCGCCGAACTCTAAATCTAGGCCTTAGAAAATAGGAACCAATATTCACCAGCTATGTTTCCGGAGACGGCAGCACAGAATATCTCTTTAAAAGAGGACTGCACTAAATCTCTTTATACAATTGCCCGGATGAAGCCAAAGAATTGGTGAAAAGTACGTCGGCTTTGACATTTGCTCAGTCTGATCTGAGCAACAGTAAGGAGGACGCTCTGAGTGGCTTACACAGCTTTCCAGCTATTCAGCAGAACCAAGTTTCGTTCTGTGACGATTTCCGTTCAAGCAGGAAGAGAGGAAGGTGTAGAAGGAGGAATCTGTACTACAACACTAGTTTGCGCCACGGCTTGTGTGTGCTGGGACAAACCGGCCTTTGGCTGTGAAGCGCCTAACATCTCCTTCCAGGATCACCAAGAAACCAATATTTCATAAGTGGTTTGTTGTTTCTCACTTGAGAAATCGCCACAGGAGGATTACAATAACGGGGACAGATCCATATATACCGGTTCATGGTTATCACACACTTAAGAGACAGCAATAACGTTGGCCAACGATAAGTATACAGGGAGTGCAGAATTATTAGGCAAATGAGTATTTTGACCACATCATCCTCTTTATGCATGTTGTCTTACTCCAAGCTGTATAGGCTTGAAAGCCTACTACCAATTAAGCATATTAGGTGATGTGCATCTCTGTAATGAGAAGGGGTGTGGTCTAATGACATCAACACCCTATATCAGGTGTGCATAATTATTAGGCAACTTCCTTTCCTTTGGCAAAATGGGTCAAAAGAAGGACTTGACAGGCTCAGAAAAGTCAAAAATAGTGAGATATCTTGCAGAGGGATGCAGCACTCTTAAAATTGCAAAGCTTCTGAAGCGTGATCATCGAACAATCAAGCGTTTCATTCAAAATAGTCAACAGGGTCGCAAGAAGCGTGTGGAAAAACCAAGGCGCAAAATAACTGCCCATGAACTGAGAAAAGTCAAGCGTGCAGCTTCCAAGATGCCACTTGCCACCAGTTTGGCCATATTTCAGAGCTGCAACATCACTGGAGTGCCCAAAAGCACAAGGTGTGCAATACTCAGAAACATGGCCAAGGTAAGAAAGACTGAAAGACGACCACCACTGAACAAGACACACAAGCTGAAACGTCAAGACTGGGCCAAGAAATATCTCAAGACTGATTTTTCTAAGGTTTTATGGACTGATGAAATGAGAGTGAGTCTTGATGGGCCAGATGGATGGGCCTGTGGCTGGATTGGTAAAGGACAGAGAGCTCCGACTCAGACGCCAGCAAGGTGGAGGTGGAGAACTGGTTTGGGCTGGTATCATCAAAGATGAGCTTGTGGGGCCTTTTCGAGTTGAGGATGGAGTCAAGCTCAACTCCCAGTCCTACTGCCAGTTTCTGGAAGACATCTTCTTCAAGCAGTGCTACAGGAAGAAGTCTGCATCCTTCAAGAAAAACATGATTTTCATGCAGGACAATGCTCCATCACACGCGTCCAAGTACTCCACAGCGTGGCTGGCAAGAAAGGGTATAAAAGAAGAAAATCTAATGACATGGCCTCCTTGTTCACCTGATCTGAACCCCATTGAGAACCTGTGGTCCATCATCAAATGTGAGATTTACAAGGAGGGAACACAGTACACCTCTCTGAACAGTGTCTGGGAGGCTGTGGTTGCTGCTGCACGCAATGTTGATGGTGAACAGATCAAAACACTGACAGAATCCATGGATGGCAGGCTTTTGAGTGTCCTTGCAAAGAAAGGTGGCTATATTGGTCACTGATTTGTTTTTGTTTTGTTTTTGAATGTCAGAAATGTATATTTGTGAATGTTGAGATGTTATATTGGTTTCACTGGTAAAAATAAATAATTGAAATGGGTATAAATTTGTTTTTTGTTAAGTTGCCTAATAATTATGCACAGTAATAGTCACCTGCACACACAGATATCCCCCTAAAATAGCTATAACTAAAAACAAACTAAAAACTACTTCCAAAACTATTCAGCTTTGATATTAATGAGTTTTTTGGGTTCATTGAGAACATGGTTGTTGTTCAATAATACAATTAATCCTCAAAAATACAACTTGCCTAATAATTCTGCACTCCCTGTATTATTGCTGCATTGTTTTACATGAACATGTTATGATTATCTCTGGTTGATGTTTTTTCGGATTGTGCTCTCCTTGTTTAATAATATTATTTATTTATTTCACTTTTTCTGTTTATATGTGACATAGACAGGAAATAGGTTGAATATACCTGTTAAACACTTTTTCTGCCAGATTATTAGTTATGTTAACTGTGCACAGTAGATAGTTTAGAGAAAGTGTGAACTATCATATACTCAGTAAAACGTATTGGATTAAGAGTGCTGTTGTGAGATATCTTTATTTCTTCTTCAATATTATAAAATCACAACTGGAAAGGTTAGTTACCGCATCTGGCCAAATGGGAAAAGCTCAGGCACCAGGTCAAGGTCCTTTCCACTGCCTGAGTCCCTAACACAGCCACACAATGCGAGCTCACAAAGCCAAACAAACTGAGAACAAAGGAGGGGTGCACAGGTATATGTAATCACCCAGAGAAATACAAAACACGGAAGGAGACTGCACTCCAAGACCGGACCTGGTACACATCCAATGACTCAGCAACATCCCAGCCCTGGGTGCTTAAATAGCACTCCCAAAAAGCTGTGCTGTCACCAGAGTCACAGGCAGTTAACCCCAGTCTGGAATGGGTGCAAGAAACATAGGGGGATTACAAACAAATAATAATAATACACATAGAGACACCCAGCACTCACCAGCTAGCTCACAGCAAAGATAAAATCACAACTTGAAAGGTTAGTTACCGCATCTGGCCACATGGGAAAAGCTCAGGCACCACGTCAAGGTCCTTTCCACTGCCTGAGTCCCTAACACAGCCACACAATGCGAGCTCACAAAGCCAAACAAACTGAGAACAAAGGAGGGGTGCACAGGTGTATGTAATCACCCAGAGAAATACAAAACACGGAAGGAGACAGCACTCCAAGACCGACCGGGTACACATCCAATGACTCAGCAACATCCCAGCCCTGGGTGCTTAAATAGCACTCCCAAAAAGCTGTGCTGTCACCAGAGTCACAGGCAGTTAACCCCAGTCCGGAATGGGTGCAAGAAACATAGCAGCTCCAAAGCAGCTTCTATTACTTATGGAGAACATAATTTGTATGACTGTCTTTTAACCCCTAATGACCAAGGATGTGTTGTCATGTTCCTTGTTCAGAGGAGAATTGCCTGGTATTTCGGGGCTGAACTGACCATGTCGGCGGGATCAGACTGATATACTACAGGAAAGTTTTCCACTCTGAAAAGCACAATTGGGCAGAAAGAAGCTACTACCAGGTGGCAACCGGGCCATAGAACTAGCTATTGATGCTTCTGTTCGTTCCTGGCAGACTGCTTCTCATTCTGTTTTGCATGTGTCAGGCACGCCCTACAAAAAGTGTCAGTTAATGGCCAAGGACATGCCTGACATGTCCTCTGGGGTTTCAAGCACTGTAAGCGATCGTGATCACTTCCAGACGCTTTCAGGCTATTGCAGTGATGCCTCGATATTGAAGTATCACTGCAATACCCTGTTTCACCCACCGATGCAGATCGTTGGTGGGTGGGAACCATAGCAGGGAGGCGGGTGGGCTGCCCATCAGTGGTTCAGTTTTACAATACTGTTTTGCATATGTAAATATGACCCTGGGGATAGTCTCCCTAAGGGTGATGGGGGAAACCAGACGTGGACTCCTTGCCCAATGTGTTTATGGGGATATGGCTGCACCTCACTGACGAGGCCCAAAGGAGGCCGAAACGATCGTCTGGGGTTGTCATGTTCCTTGTTCAGAGGAGAATTGCCTGGTATTTCGGGGCTGAACTGACCATGTCGGCGGGATCAGACTGATATACTACAGGAAAGTTTTCCTCTGTGAAAAGCACAATTGGGCAGAAAGAAGCTACTACCAGGTGGCAACCGGGCCATAGAACAAGCTATTGATGCTGCTGTTCGTTCCTGGCAGACTGCTTCTCATTCTGTTTTGCATATGTAAATATGACCCTGGGGATAGTCTCCCTAAGGGTGATGGGGGAAACCAGACGTGGACTCCTTGCCCAATGTGCTTAGAGGGTTATGGCTGCACCTCATTGACGAGGCCCAAAGGAGGCCGAAACGATCGTCTGGGGTTGTCATGTTCCTTGTTCAGAGGAGAATTGCCTGGTATTTCGGGGCTGAACTGACCATGTTGGCGGGATCAGACTGATATACTACAGGAAAGTTTTCCTCTGTGAAAAGCACAATTTGGCAGAAAGAAGCTACTACCATGTGGCAACCGGGCCATAGAACAAGCTATTGATGCTGCTGTTCGTTCCTGGCAGACTGCTTCTCATTCTGTTTTGCATGTGTCAGGCACGCCCTACAAAAAAGTGTCAGTTAATGGCCAAGGACATGCCTGACATGTCCTCTGGGGTTTCAAGCACTGTAAGCGATCGTGATCGCTTCCAGACGCTTTCAGGCTATTGCAGTGATGCCTCGATATTGAAGTATCACTGCAATACCCTGTTTCACCCACCGATGCAGATCGTTGGTGGGTGGGAACCATAGCAGGGAGGCGGGTGGGCTGCCCATCAGTGGTTCAGTTTTACAATACTGTTTTGCATATGTAAATATGACCCTGGGGATAGTCTCCCTAAGGGTGATGGGGGAAACCAGACGTGGACTCCTTGCCCAATGTGTTTAGGGGGATATGGCTGCACCTCACTGACGAGGCCCAAAGGAGGCCGAAACGATCGTCTGGGGTTGTCATGTTCCTTGTTCAGAGGAGAATTGCCTGGTATTTCGGGGCTGAACTGACCATGTCGGCGGGATCAGACTGATATACTACAGGAAAGTTTTCCTCTGTGAAAAGCACAATTGGGCAGAAAGAAGCTACTACCAGGTGGCAACCGGGCCATAGAACAAGCTATTGATGCTGCTGTTCGTTCCTGGCAGACTGCTTCTCATTCTGTTTTGCATATGTAAATATGACCCTGGGGATAGTCTCCCTAAGGGTGATGGGGGAAACCAGACGTGGACTCCTTGCCCAATGTGCTTAGAGGGATATGGCTGCACCTCATTGACGAGGCCCAAAGGAGGCCGAGACGATCGTCTGGGGTTGTCATGTTCCTTGTTCAGAGGAGAATTGCCTGGTATTTCGGGGCTGAACTGACCATGTTGGCGGGATCAGACTGATATACTACAGGAAAGTTTTCCTCTGTGAAAAGCACAATTTGGCAGAAAGAAGCTACTACCATGTGGCAACCGGGCCATAGAACAAGCTATTGATGCTGCTGTTCGTTCCTGGCAGACTGCTTCTCATTCTGTTTTGCATATGTAAATATGACCCTGGGGATAGTCTCCCTAAGGGTGATGGGGGAAACCAGACGTGGACTCCTTGCCCAATGTGCTTAGAGGGATATGGCTGCACCTCACTGATGAGGCCCAAAGGAGGCCGAAATGATCGTCTGGGGTTGTCATGTTCCTTGTTTAGAGGAGAATTGCCTGGTATTTCGGGGCTGAACTGACCATGTCGGCGGGATCAGACTGATATACTACAGGAAAGTTTTCCTCTGTGAAAAGCACAATTGGGCAGAAAGAAGCTACTACCAGGTGGCAACCGGGCCATAGAACAAGCTATTGATGCTGCTGTTCGTTCCTGGCAGACTGCTTCTCATTCTGTTTTGCATATGTAAATATGACCCTGGGGATAGTCTCCCTAAGGGTGATGGGGGAAACCAGACGTGGACTCCTTGCCCAATGTGCTTAGAGGGATATGGCTGCACCTCACTGACGAGGCCCAAAGGAGGCCGAAACGATCGTCTGGGGTTGTCATGTTCCTTGTTCAGAGGAGAATTGCCTGGTATTTCGGGGCTGAACTGACCATGTCGGCGGGATCAGACTGATATACTACAGGAAAGTTTTCCTCTGTGAAAAGCACAATTGGGCAGAAAGAAGCTACTACCAGGTGGCAACCAGGCCATAGAACAAGCTATTGATGCTGCTGTTCGTTCCTGGCAGACTGCTTCTCATTCTGTTTTGCATGTGTCAGGCACGCCCTACAAAAAAGTGTCAGTTAATGGCCAAGGACATGCCTGACATGTCCTCTGGGGTTTCAAGCACTGTAAGCGATCGTGATCGCTTCCAGATGCTTTCAGGCTATTGCAGTGATGCCTCGATATTGAAGTATCACTGCAATACCCTGTTTCACCCACCGATGCAGCTCGTTAGTGGGTGGGAACCATAGCAGGGAGGCGGGTGGGCTGCCCATCAGTGGTTCAGTTTTACAATACCCTTTCAGCATTTATCATTGTTGAATGTATGTATGTGTGTAATGTGTGTGTGTATGTGTGTCTGTATATGTGTTTGTGGCGTATATGTGTATCTGTGCATGCATGGTTGTGAAGTATGTGTATGTACAGTATATGTGTGTGTAGTGTGTAAGTGTGTCTGTACATGTGTTTGTGTGAGTGTATGTGCAGCTGACCATGTATGGTTGTGAAGTGTATGTGTGTGTATGTGTGTTTTGTGTGTCTGTAGATGTGTTTGTGTGGGTGTATGTGCATCTGACCCAGTATGGTTGTGAAGTGTGTGTGAGTATGTAGTGTGTGTGTACATGTGTTTGTGTGGGTGTATGTGCATCTGACCCAGTATGGTTGTGAAGTGTGTGTGTGTGTGTGTGTGTATGTAGTGTGTGTGTACATGTGTTTGTGTGAGTGTATGTGCATCTGACCCAGTATGGTTGTTAAGATGTGTGTATGTGTATGTAGTGTGCATGTACATGTGTTTGTGTGAGTGTATGTGTGTTCAGAGTGTGTGTGTACATGTGTTTGTGTGAGGTTATATGCATCTGAGCATGTTTGGTTGTGTAGTGTGTATGTGTGTGTGTATGTACATGTGTTTGTGTGAGTGTATGTGTGTGTGTATGTACATGTGTTTGTGTTAGTGTATGTGTGTGTGTATGTACATGTGTTTGTGTGAGTGTATGTGTGTGTGTATGTACATGTGTTTGTGTGAGTGTATGTGTGTACATGTGTTTGTGTGAGGTTATTTGCATCTGAGCATGTTTGGTTGTGTAGTGTGTATGTGTGTGTGTATGTACATGTGTTTGTGTGAGTGTATGTGTGTGTGTATGTACATGTGTTTGTGTGAGTGTATGTGTGTGTATGTACATGTGTTTGTGTGAGTGTATGTGTGTGTGTATGTACATGTGTTTGTGTGAGTGTATGTGTGTGTGTATGTACATGTGTTTGTGTGAGTGTATGTGTGTACATGTGTTTGTGTGAGGTTATGTGCATCTGAGCATGTTTGGTTGTGTAGTGTGTGTGTGTATTGTGTTCCTAATACACTTCAGTTCATGGTCTAAAAAATAAAAAAAGAATGCTTAAATGACCTAAATAGTTATAGCTTAGAGGAGAAAAGAGGTGATATACAAGGAGCTTTTTAGAAGATAAGGGACTTAATAAAATTGGGGCTCTAAACATTTTTCACAAAAGAGCAACACCAGAAAAGCTTGAGCACAAGCTGAAGGCTACCAGGTTCACAAGTAATTTGTGGTGGTGTATTCATGGATTACACTTTCATTAGAGGGGGTAAAGGCAAACAACATAGGGGACTTAAAGTCTAGGATAAGCATAAGGCTATCCTTCCTAGAAACTAATTATACTCATACATTAAAGGGACATGAAACCCACATTTTTTTTCTTTCATGATTCAGACAGAACACACAATTTAAAAAAAGTTTCCAATTTACTTCTATTATCAAATTTGCTTTGTTCTCATGTTATTTTTGTTGAACAGATATCTGGATAGGTAGCGTGCACATGCCAAAAGCACTACATGACAGGAAATAGTGCTGCCATCTAGTGCTCTTGTTAATGTATTACACTGTTGCAAAACTGCACCATATAGTG
Source organism: Bombina bombina (assembly GCF_027579735.1). Classification (NCBI taxonomy): domain Eukaryota; kingdom Metazoa; phylum Chordata; class Amphibia; order Anura; family Bombinatoridae; genus Bombina; species Bombina bombina. The sequence goes on from NC_069506.1 coordinate 315,433,891, forward strand.
ATTCAGACACGTGCACACTCCTGAACGTACCTTCCTGCTTTTCAACAAAGGATAAAACATTTTTTAACTTGTATGTTCTATCTGAATCGTGAAAGAAAATTATTTGGTTTTATGTCCCTTTAAAGGAAATGTGGGCAGACTGTGGCCCTATAGTCCTTTTTTATTTAAAGGGACACTAAACCCAAATTTTCTCTTTCATGATTCAGATAGAGCAGCCATTTTAATAAACTTTCTAACGGCTAGATTACAAGTTTTGTCGGTAAAAACTTGCGTTGCTAACGAGCCTTTTTTTCCAGCACTTACTTTAAACAACGCTGGTATTACAAGTTTTCTGAATGGCTGCGTTAGCCTCAGAAAAGTGAGCGTTGAGCATAATTTAGCTCCACTTCTACCTGTAATACCAGCGTTGCTTACGGTAGCGGTAAGCTGGCAAAACATGCTTGTGCACGATTTCCCCATAGGATACAATGGGGCTGAGCAGGCTGAAAAAAACACCTGCAAAAAAGCAGCGTTCAGCTCCTAACGCAGCCCCATTGTTTCCTATGGGGAAATACTTTTTATGTCTACACCTAACACCCTAACATAAACCCCGAGTCTAAACACCCCTAATCTTACACTTATTAACCTCTAATCTGCCGCCCCCAACATCGTCGCCACCTGCATTATACTATTAACCCCTAATCTGCCACTCCGGACACCGCCGCCACCTACAATATACCTATGAACCCCTAATCTGCTGCCCCTAACATCGCCGACACCTACATTATAGTTATTAACCCCTAATCTGCTTCCCCCAACATCGCCGCCACCTACCTACACTTATTAACTCCTAATCTGCCCACCGGACATCGCCGCCACTATAATAAATGTATTAACCCCTAAATCGCTGCACTCCCGCCTTGTAAACACTATAATAAATTTTATTAACCCCTAATCTGCCCTCCCAACGTCGCCGCCACCTACCTACAATTATTAACCCCTAATCTCCCCCCAAACATCGCTGCTTCTATAATAAAGTTATTAACCCCTAAACCTAAGTCTAACCCTAACCCTAACACCCCCCTAAATTAAATATAATTTAAAGAAATCTAAATAAAATTACTATAATTAAATAAATCATTCCTATTTAAAACTAAATACTTACCTATAAAATAAACCATAAACTAGCTACAATATAACTAATAGTTACATTGTAGCTATATTAGGATTTATATTTATTTTACAGGCAACTTTGTATTTATTTTAACTAGGTACAATAGCTATTAGATAGTTAATAACTATTTAATAGCTACCTAGTTAAAATAATTACAAAATTACCTGTAAAATAAATCCTAACCTAAGTTACAAATACACCCAACACTACACTATCAATGAATTAATTAAATAAATTAACTACAATTACCTAAACTAAAATACAATCAAATAAACTTAACTATAGTACCAAAAAACCCCCCACTAAGTTACAAAAAATAACAAAATATTACAAGAATTTTAATCTAATTACACCTAATCTAAGCCCCCTAATAAAATAAAAAAGCCCCCCAAAATAATAAAAAATAGGAAAAATCTGATTGGTTGATTTAATCAGCCAATCCGATTGAAGTTCAATCCGATTGGCTGATTGGATCAGCCAATAGAATTGACCTCGCATTGTATTGGCTGATCCAATCAGATTTTTCCTACCTTAATTCCGATTGTCTGATAGAATCCTATCAGCCAATCGAAATTCGAGGGACGCCATCTTGGATGACATCATTTAAAGGAACCTTCATTGGTCGTTAGTCCGTCGGCCGAGGAGGATGTTCCGCGTCGGAGGTCTTGAAGATGGAGCCGCGGATGGATGAAGACTTCTGCCGGATGGAGGACCTCTTCTGCCCCGCTTGGATGAAGACTTCTGCTGTTTGGAGGACCTCTTTTGCCCCGCTTGGATGAAGACTTCTGCCGGATGGAGGACCTCTTCTGCCCCGCTTGGATGAAGACTTCTGCCAGATGGAGGACCACATCACCCGGATTGGATGAAGAATTCGGCCCGGCTGGGTGAACACGGCTCAAGGTAGGGTGACCTTCAGGGGGTTAGTGTTAGGTTTTTTTAAGGGGGGATCGGGTGGGTTTTAGAGTAGGGGTGTGTGGGTGGTGGGTTTTAATGTTAGGGGGGTCTTGAATTTTTTTTTTACAGGTAAAAGAGCTGATTACTTTGGGGCAATGCCCCGCAAAAAGCCCTTCTAAGGGCTGGTAAAAGAGCTGATTAATTTTGTAATTTAGTATAGGGTAGGGAATTATATTATTTTGGGGGGCTTTTTTATTTTATTAGGGGGCTTAGATTAGGTGTAATTAGATTAAAATTCTTCTAATATTTTTTTATTTTTTGTAATTTAGTGTTTGTCTTTTTTGGTACTATAGTTTAGTTTATTTAATTGTATTTTAGTTTAGATAATGGTAGTTAATTTATTTAATTAATTTATTGATAGTGTAGTGTTAGGTGTATTTGTAACTTTGGTTAGGATTTATTTTACAGGTAATTTTGTAATTATTTTAACTAGGTAGCTATTAAATAGTTATTAAATATTTATTAGATATTGTACCTAGTTAAAATAAATACAAAGTTGCCTGTAAAATAAATATAAATCCTAAAATAGCTACAATGTAACTATTAGTTATATTGTATCTATCTTATGGTTTATTGTATAGGTAAGTATTTAGTTTTAAAAAGGAATAATTTATTTAATTATAGTAATTTTATTTAGATTTCTTTAAATTATATTTAATTTAGGGGGGTGTTAGGGTTAGACTTAGGTTTAGGGGTTAATAACTATTATAGTAGCGGCGACGTTGAGGGCGAGGGATTAGGTGTTAATAATTGTAGGTAGGTGGAGGCATTGTTGGGGGGGGCAGATTAGGGGTTACTAAATTATATTGTAGTGTTTGCGAGGCGGGATTGCTGCAGTTTAGGGGTTAAATAATTTTATTATAGTGTTTGCGATGTGGGGGGGCATTGGTTTAGGGGTTCATAGGTAGTTTATGGGTGTTAGTATACTTTGTAGCACTGTAGTTAAGAGCTTTATGTTCCGGCGTTAGCCCATTAAACTCCTAACTACTGACTTTTATATGCGGTAGGAGTCTTGGAGGTAGAGGCTGTACCGCTCACTTTTTCCAAGACTTGTAATACCAGCATTAGGCAAATCCCATTAAAAAGATAGGATACGCAATTGACTTAAGGGTATTTGCGGTAGCCAAAAGTCGCAGAAGAAAAGTGAGCGGTACACCTGTACCTGCCAGACTCGTAATACCAGTGGGCGTTAAAAAGCAGCGTTAGGACCCCTTAACGCTGCTTTTTAAACCTAACGCAGAACTCGTAATCTAGGCGTAATTTACTTCTATTATCAATTTTTCTTCATTCTCTTGCTATCTTTATTTTAAAAGTAAGGCTTACCAGTAAGGCTTACAGCCAATAGAATGTGAGCTCAATCCTATTGGCTGATTGGATCAGCCAATAGGATTAAAGATCAATCCTATTGACTGATTGCGTCATCCAATAGGATTTTTTCACCTATAATTCCGATTGGCTGATAGAATTCTATCAGCCAATCGGAATTCAAGGGACGCCATCTTGGATGACTTCATTTAAAGGAACCTTCAGTGTACAGCTGGGACCGTATGAAGAGGATGCTCAGCGCCGGATATCTTGAAGATGTAGCCGCTCCACGTCGGAAGGATGAAGATAGAAGATGCCGTCTGGATGAAGACTTCTGCCCGCCTGGAGGACCACTTCTTTCCGCTTGGATGAAGACTTCTCCCAGCTTCATTGAGGACTTCTTGCCGCTTGGATGAAGACTTCTCCTGGCTTCGTTGAGGATGGATGTCCGGTCTTCAAAAACTGTAAGTGGATCTTTGGGGGTTAGTGTTAGGGTTTTTTAAGGGTTTATTGGGTGGGTTTTATTTTTAGATTAGGGTTTGGGTTGAAAAAGAGCTAAATGCCCATCCAAATGCCCTTTTCAGGGCAATGGGGAGCTTAGTTTTTTTAGATAGGATTTTATTTGTTTTTTTTTATTGCGTGGGTGGTGGGTTTTACTGTTGGGGGGTAGTTTTTTTTACAAGTAAAAGAGCTGATTTCTTTGGGTTTCTTTGCCCGCAAAAAGCCCTTTTAAGTTTAGTTTAGGCTAGTGGGTTTTTTAGTTTGGGAGGGGATTTTTTTATTTTGATAGGGCTATTAGATTAGGTGTAATTAGTTTAAATATTTGATCATTTATTTTTTATTTTGTGTAATTTAGTGTTTGTTTGTTTTTGTAATTTAGTTAATTGTATTTAATTAGTCTAATTTATTTAATTGTAGTGTAAGGTTAGGTGTTAGTGTAACTTAGGTTAGGTTTTATTTTACAGGTAAATTTGTATTTATTTTATCTAGGTAGCTAGTAAATAGTTAATAACTATTTACTAACTAGTCTACCTAGTTGAAATAAATACAAACTTAGCTGTGAAATAAAAATAAAACATAAGCTAGATACAATGTAACTATTAGTTATATTGTAGCTAGCTTAGGTTTTATTTTACAGGTAAGTATTTAGTTATAAATAGGAATTATTTAGGTAATAATTGTAATTTTAATTTGGAATAATTTAAATTATGTTAAAGTTAGTGGGTGTTAGTGTTAGACTTAGGGTTAGGTTTAGGAGTTAATAACTTAAGTATAGTGGCTGCGATTTTGGGGCAGCAGATTAGGGGTTAATAAGTGTATGTAGGTTGCAGCAATTTTAGGGACAGCAGATTAGGGGTTAATAATATTTAACTAGTGTTTGCGATGCTGGAGTGCAGCGGTTTAGGGGTTAATATGTTTATTATAGTGGTGGCGATGTCCGGAGCGGCAGATTAGGGGTTAATCATTTTATTTTAGTGTTTGCGATGCGGGATGGCCTCAGTTTAGGGGTTAAAGGGCCACTAAACCCAAAATCTTTCTTTCATGATTCAGATAGAGAATACCAATTTAAACAATATTACAATTTACTTCTATTATTTATTTTGCTTCATTTGTTTTAGATATCCTTAGTTGAAGAAAAAGCAATGCACATGGGTGAGCCAATCACACAAGTTTTTTATGTGCAGCAACCAATCAGCAGCTACTGAGCATATCTAGATATGCTTTTCAGCAAAGAATATCAAGAGAATAAAACAAATTAGATAATAGAAGTAAATTAGAAAGATGTTTAAAATTGCATTCTCTTTCTAAATCATGAAAGAAAAAATTTGTGTTTCATGTCCCTTTAATAGGTAGTTTATGGGTGTTAGTGTACTTTTTAGCACTTTAGTTATGAGTTTTATGTTACGGCTTTGTAACATTAAAGCCATAACTACTGACTTTCAGTTTACGGTACGGATCTTGACGGTATAGGCTGTAACGCTCACTTTTTGGCCTGCCAGGCAAACTCGTAATACCGGAAGTTCCATTGAAAAAGGACTTTTTAAAAAGTGCGGTAGTTACGTTGCGTTACGGCCAAAAAAGTGTGTGGTACAGATATACCTGCAAGACTCGTAATACCAGCGGCAGTGAAAAAGAGCCATAACGCTGCTTTTTCACCATAATGCAAAACTCGTAATCTAGCCGATAGATAATGGAAATATTGTTTTAAATGCCAGAAGCCGAAAAAAACAACTTTGTTTTTTCAATTAAAGCAAAGATAATAAAGTGTTGCACAACTCGTTTAAGGTCAGATGGGCTTACAAGAGCGAGATAACTTATTCTCTGGAATAAAATGTAGTAGAGAAAGCCTCACCGGCTCAGCATTCAACATCTGCCTCAATTAGCTGCCAAACACAGGAGAATGATCATTCTTTGCTTGGGAACTTTTACGAAGATGTATTTGCTGTAATTCTCACTTGCTAGTTATCTAGTGCTGAAATTTATGTTTAAAGAATTGGAAAACTATAGCTAAATCCTTGTTAGCATAGTGACTTCCTGCCATATGGGAAATAGTAGGCAATAAAACAAGTTTACTCCCCCAAAAAACGGTTGCAGAATCTTTTATGGCTTCAAATTCACAGCAAGGGGAATTATTCACTTGTAGAATACACCAGAATTTCTTGTAAAAGTATTTTTATCCAAATCATTTTTATAAGACCATTTAGATACTGGCATAGTTAATAATTTTAAAAAGGTGATACAAATCTGTATGTATTATATGATCTTCAGCAGGCATGCTTTGAACTTAGCCACTTTCCATATTAGCATTATGAGGTATGCTTAGGAGTGTGTATGTGTTTTGAGCACTATATTTATAACATTATTGCAAACACAGCTGCCATATAGTGCTCAACACTGTGCACGCTCCTGAGCATACCTCATAATGCTAATATGGAAAGTGGCTAAGTTTAAAGCATGGAAACCTTGAGAAAGAGGAAAATTAGATAAAATTCTAATTGTATTTATTTTTTAAGATTGTATCTGAATCACAGTTTAATTATATCTTCAATATCTCTTTAATGGTTTATTGCCAACATTAAAATTGATATAGTTGAATGTTAACAATGAACAACCCATGTTCCTATCTAATATGTTTAGCAAGTGGGGTAGTAGAGTCAGGGCCAATTATGAACATCAAATTCTTAAAAAAAAAAAAAAAGCAACCTTTGAATGGTTTCTTAGTATTTCTTTTATATTCCTTATTTCAACCTTGACCAGGAATGGTTCTAGATCATAAAAAGGTGGGGTGCTAAAAAAATATCTGTATCTATCCACTTTTCTGAAATGAACCTTTCTGTTTATTCTAAATAAAGCTATGTTAAAAATGTTATGTAGGTTGTATAAAATGTAATACTGTATTCATTCCATTAAGTTTAATCTTGATTTTACTGTCCCTTTAAAGCATGTGCTATTCTAAATGTAATCATGCATCCTTGAAATACATTTTCATTTTTATTTTATTTTATATCTATTTTTATATTGTTATGTTTTTTTGTAAAGCAACACTGCTTGCTCTCTTGATGGTCTAAGTGACTTTAATAGTGTTCAGCTTGTGAACCTTTAGATGATTTGATGAAAGGCCAATAAGAGGGCAAACTAGTGGGTGCTCACATTATCCCATGACTAAGTGCCGACAGGCACGAAACGCGTAAGGATGTCTTGTTTTCTGCCCTCCAATCCTTGGAATGTGTTATTTTAACCATAATCATTAAAATTTGGATTTTAACATTTCCTTTGAGTGCTGCTTATCGTGGTTTGTTTGGATCTTTTGTTGCGGTGTGCTCAGCCACTGGCGTGCACCACGTCATAGTATCCAGTACCGCCCCAAACATTTGCAATACAGGCAGTCTGTCTGTTGAAGGAGAGTGGCGGCGTCAGGCCTCGAGTAGCGTAAAGAACTTGTTTGGTCGTGCTGGAGCATATAACGCTGGCTCGGTAAGAAGCGCCCTCTGATATTGAAGTGGACTGTTTTTGCAAGCAATCGTTGTGTATACGGAGAGATCGGAGTATTAACATTTGTTAGAGTGTCCTGTAATGGATGAATTTTGCTTCTTATTGAATATTTTATCTCTTTTTTCTAAAATAAATACACTGCACACAAGCTTCTATTTGTACTGGTAGCAAGGTTGCAGGGGCGATCAGATGAATACAGCCCTGTTCGTCTTATGTGTGATATATTGGGATTTATCAATTGCTGTTTGGATTAAAATGAATACACTGCACACAAGATTTGATTTGTACCAGTTACAAGGTTACAGAGGCGATCACATGAATACAGCCCTATTCGTCTTATGTGTGATACATTGGGACTTATTAATTGCTGTTTGAATTAACATTGTTTGGGGTGAAAGTACTTGGATTATTAGACGTTTGCTGGGGAAGTTTCTTAAAGGCACATTCCAAAAGAATATAAGAGAATATAAATTTGAAGAAGTCGATCTTTAATATTGAAAATAGAAAAAGTTATTTTGATAAAGTGTTTTCTAAGTCGAGTAATGTGGAAAGCATTTCCAGGGATATGAAGAGTTTGTTCAATAAATTGGAAAAGCTTTTGCTAACGGATTTAAGGTTAATGTGGGACCAAGTCACCTTTGAGCATTATATTGATGTAGCGAGAATACCCAGAGGATTACGGATTAAGAAGTTTCTGTCATATGACTTAGAGGATGAGGCATTAGAACAAGAATGGAAACAGGCCTTAACCACTTGTTTATTAACCCTGCTGGGTATTTTAGCAAAAAGCAAATTAAATAAAAGAGATGCTTTGAAGGAGAAAATTCTAAATGTGAAATCAGATCTGAAAGTGTTTAAATCTGATGAAAATTATCAAGGCTCAAAAATCAATATGAAGCAAAAAATAAAGAAATCAGATAATGAATTGGGAATCCAAAAAGGTCAGAAATTGAATAGAGACCTGGAAGATTATTTGAAGAATAAGGTGTATGACTGGTCCAGATTTATAAAAAAAAACAAGACGTTTTAATACAAAGAAACACACAGAGGAGCCCGAACATGAAAAGAGCAGAAAAGGGAAATCTAATAAGGTGTTGGCTCCTAAATCAATTTTGAAAGGCAAAGCTTCAAAACGTGTGGGCTTTTCTTCAACAGAAGGAGAAACATCAGACCAAGATTCTGGAAGTGTCTCCTCTGTCTCTCTCTCTTCCCATCCCTTTTTTTCTTTACAGGATTCTTCTGATAGTGATTCGGAGGAAGAACAGCCAATTGTGCAGCCGAAAATTAAGAACACAGCTTTCCCTTTAGGAGGAGAAAACCCACAGAGCTGGGAGAAGAAAAACAAAGAAAATCAAAAAGAGTTCACAAGAAGGATTAAGTTTAACAGTCATCAATCTGTCAGATTTTGAGCTTAACCAGGAACATTTGAGTGTTTTGTCTAAAGGACTTGGGTTTGCACTGACTAACATCTTTTCTCCTTTCAAAACATTGATTGATGTTAATAAATTGGTTAGGAAGTTGGCATTGAAACAATTTTTTCATCTTAATAATGATGTAAAGGATGATTTAAGGATACAGGAACCATCTATTGTATGTGATTAAATTGAGGGTTAACTTGATTTCAAGGATAGTTGTATATTAGAACAGCTGAGAGATTTGGATAATCATGATAGTTGTTCTTATGATGATGAATGCCCTAAACCTATGAAAAAAAGATCAGATTTTTATCCCACTAATTTTAGCGGTTCTTGTTTGAATATTTTTCATAAAAAGGTTGGAAAAGAAATTATAGAATTGGATGAAACCAATAAGAGCAAGGGGTTTCATCAAAATCTCTCTTTCAGGGAGAGGAAAGCTATTGCTGAACTACAGGATAACCACAACATTGTCATCAGATCTTCGGATAAGGGTGGCAATGTTGTGGTTATGAGAAAGGAGGAATATTTTAAGGAAGCTCATAGGCAACTACAAGATGGTATTACCTATAGGAGTTTATCATGCAATCCCGTACATGACTTTAGCTTGAAGATGAGGAGATTACTCCAACAGGTGGTTGCTCTGAATGTTTTGACAGAGGAAGAGATTAACTCCTTTATTCCTGAGCACCCGGTTGTGCCCATTTTTCATTTCTTACCAAAGATTCATTTCATATTTACAAATATGTGGCACCGCGATGGGGGCAAAATTTGCCCCCTTGTTTGCTAATTTGTATGTTGGATGGTGGGAGCCCAACTACCTATATGGAGACATGAATACGTTCTGCAGCAATATTGTACTATACAATAGATTTATTGATGACTTGATCTTTTTTGTGGAAGAACCTTTTCAATTTAAACAAGTTTTGGAATTTGTAAATAATAATGAATTAGGGTTAAGATATACAGGGGAATTACTAGATGATAAGGTAAACTTTTTGGACTTGGAGTTGACGGGTTTGGTTGTGCTGGGTTCTATTGTGACTGATACCTTTAGAAAACCTACTTTGGGCAATACAATTTTGCATGCTGCTTCATGTCACCCTGCACATCTAATCAAGTCAATTCCGAGAAGCCAACTCCTAAGGCTAAGAAGAAACACCAACTCAGAATCTCGGTTTGAGATAGAGGCTGGCAAACTCATTGAAAGACTTAAATGTAGAGGTTATGAAGAATCAAATATGTTACAAGATCTAGAGGAGATCAAGAAAATGGATCTCAAAGTCAAAAAGAATAAGAGTAAGGATTGGAATTTGGTTGGGGGTAAACAACCCGTTGTTTTCTCTACTGAATATTCAATTCAGTTCAAACAGGTTTGTGATATATTAAAGAGAAATTAAAATGTTTTAAAGCGTGAAGATATATTGGCTCCTCTGATTGAAAACATTAAGTTTGTCTCAAAAAAGTCACCAACCCTGGCAACGAGGTTATCACCAAACTTGGTGTCCCGAAGGAATAGTAGTACTGGTGTTGATTGGCTAAATAAAAAAGGTACTTTTAAATGTGGTACCACGGCACTTGTGGTTTTGTATTAAAAGGTGAATCCTTTAAAAGTACAACCACGGGTAGAGAGTTCAAAATTGAACACTATGGCAATTGTGGCACAGAATACTTGGTGTACCTCTTGGAATGCTTAATTTGCCATGAACAGTACGTGGGTCAAACTACTCGTAGCTTGAGGTCGAGAATTGGAGAACACAAAAGAGACATCAAGAATTACAACAAAGACTCAAGTGTGGCTAGGCATTTTAACTGTTATCACTTTTTAAATGAACCTAAAACAGGGGTAAAAATAATTGATTTGGCAAAATTGCAATACAATCCTGATGAAAAAGGAATTATATTGGATATTAATGTTAAAGACAAAGATGACCCAGGGTATGAATAAAGAGTGGGATATGAGTTACTTCGTAGACTAATACTATTTACTCCTATTTTTAAATAATGGAGATTATAAATGGATCTGGTCTGTGTTTGGTGTTCATATTGAATCTTTATATGTGATGTTTGGAAAGGGAACGTTTAATATATACTTAGGCTGTATGTTTTTGCATATATGTACATACTCTAGTAATAAATAAAGGGCTTTATTGGCTCACTAATATTATATGTTCTCTTTAACATCATATATGTTCTCTTTTTTACTTTTCCAGTTCTGTATGTTTATGGATTATAAAGATATTATGAAATTCCATATATTAAATATTCTACATACTCATATAATTTGCAATACTTAGATGTACTTGATATTTTCAAAGCAAAGTGTTTTTTTGATGCATAAGTAATTGTTTGTAAGAATTGATGATTGGTGTCCAGTTCCAGCTGTAAAAATGATTATAGAGATGTTAAAAATAATTCTCTTTTCATTTTCATTTTCTATCTATCTATCTATCTATCTATCTATATATATATATATATATATATATACATATATATTGTTTCTGTAATTTGAACAATACTAATGTTTAATTCAATTTCCCTTTAATGTTATATTTTTCAATAAGATCGCTATTTCATATTGTGATTGAGACATTTGTCTCTTTTACTGATTTTAATTTGCTACATTGTTGTTTTTTGTAAAGCAACACTGCTTGCTCTCTTGATGGTTTTAATAGTGTTCAGCTTGTGAACCTTTAGATGAAAGGCCAATAAGAGGGCAAACTAGTGGGTGCTCACATTATCCTATGACTAAGTGCCGACAGGCACGAAACGCGTAAGGATGTCTTGTTTTCTGTCCTCCTGTCCTTGGAATGTGTTATTTTAACCATAATCATTAAAATTTGGATTTTAAGATTTCCCTTTAGTGCTGCTTATCGTGGTTTGTTTGGATCTTTTATTGCGGTGTGCTCAGCCGCTGGCGTGTAGCACGTCATAGTATCCAGTACCACCCCAAACATTTGCAATACAGGCAGTCTGTCTGTTGAAGGAGAGTGGCGGCATCAGGCCTTGAGCAGCATAAAGAACTTGTTTGATCCTTGAAATACTACCCTAACTTTTATGAAAAATTCTTACGCTTCCCCATGGAGCAATGTTATTTGTAGACCATCCTCTTCTTGTCTCTTCATGTAAATGTATCCGTAAACTAATGGTAAACTCAGATCCAGAAGGTTAGTGATACTTTAGATGGAGTTTAATTCCTCATTTGTAATGAAGATGCGCTATAACTTACTTTTTAATATAGATATGAAATTCAAATACCCTGCGCTTCACCGCCCACTTCAATCGTCAATTTTTCTGTGAGCTAATGTTTCAAATTGTTGTCCAATCAGGAATCTCCCCATATGGTGCCTTTTGTTATAGCTTGAGCACTGATTGGAAAACAATTCAAACCGTTTGCTCACAGAAAAATTAATTAAATAAACTACCTACAATTAAATCAACTAAACTAAATTACAAAAAAAAAAACCACTAAATTACAAAAAAAACCCCACTAAATTACAAAAAATAAAAAAATATTACAAGAATTTTAAACTAATTACACCTACTCTAAGCCCCCTAAAAAAATAACAAAGCCGCCCAAAATAAAAAAATTCCCTACCCTATTCTAAAATAAAAAGTTAACAGCTCTATTACCTTACCAGCCCTTAAAAGGGCTTTTTGCGGGGCATGCCCTAAAGTAAACAGCTCTTTTGCCTGTAAAAAAAAACACAATAGGTAATTGTAGGTAGTTTATTTAATTAATTTATTGATAGTGCAGTGTTAGGTTTAATTGTAACTTAGGTTAGGATTTATTTTACAGGTAATTTTGTAATTATTTTAACTAGGTAGCTATTAAATAGTTAATAACTATTTAATAGCTATTGTACCTAGTTAAAATAAATATAAAGTAGCCTGTAAATTAAATATAAATCCTAAAATAGCTACAATATAATTATTCATTATATTGTAGCTATATTAGGGTTTATTTTACAGGTAAGTATTTAGCTTTAAATAGGATTAATTTATTTAATAAGAAATAATTTATTTTGTTAGATTAAGATTATAATTAATTTAGGGGGTGTTAGGGTTAGGGTTAGACTTAGCTTTAGGGGTTAATACATTTATTATAGTAGCGGTGAGGTCCGGTCGGCAGATTAGGGGTTAATACTTGAAGTTAGGTGGCGGCGATGTTAGGGAGGGCAGATTAGGGGTTAATAAAATTTATTATAGGGTTTGCGAGGCGGGAGTGAGGCGGTTTAGGGGTTAATACATTTATTATAGTGGCGGTGAGGTCCGGTCAGCAGATTAGGGGTTAATAAGTGTAGGTAAGGTAGCGGCGACGTTGGGGGGGTGCAGATAAGGGGTTAATAAATATTATGTAGGGGTCAGCGATGTTAGGGGCAGCAGATTAGGGGTACATAGGGATAATGTAGGTGGCGGCGGTGTTCGGTCGGCAGATTAGGGGTTAAAAATTTTTATTAGAGTGGCGGCGATGTGGGGGGCCTCGGTTTAGGGGTACATAGGTAGTTTATGGGTGTTAGTGTACTTTAGGGCACAGTAGTTAAGAGCTTTATAAACCGGCGTTAGCCCATAAAGCTCTTAACTCCTGACTTTTTTCTGCGGCTGGAGTCTTGTCGTTAGAGTTCTAACGCTCACTGCAGCCAAGACTCTAAATACCGGCGTTAGGAAGATCCCATTGAAAAGATAGGATACGCAATTGGCGTAAGGAAAGTCGCGGCTGGAAAGTGAGCGTTAGACCCTTTCCTGACTGGCTCTAAATACCAGCGGGAAGTAAAAACCAGCGTTAGGACCCCTTAACGCTGGTTTTTACGGCTAACGCAGAACTCTAAATCTAGGCGTAAGTTTTTCCTTTATACTCCTTATTGCAAATGTGTTGTGCTAAAAAATATGTGTATCCACAGTGGAATTTGGGGTTCTTTGGGGGTATTAATTTACCCATTTAGTCTATGTACTTTTCTGATATGAACTTCCCTGATTATCCTGAATAGCGTAAAATCATGTTCAAAAGGTTCTGTACAACTAACATTTGGAAGGGTACACATAATGAATAAGGAAGCAGACCACCTCCTACCCCTCCCTAGGAAGACCTTAGGACTTACCACTTTGCTCAGCATACTACATACTACATGTATTGCTTAGCGACAAACACTTATCCAAAATGGTAATCTGCTAGACTGGAATCTAACCAAAATATTTTTAAAAAATCTCACAAGGTTTTATCATTATCTCTTTATTCATCTTGTTTTGACTTAATTATTTGATTATTGCACATTAATACAGTTCATCTTTTAAAATTCCTAATCTTGTCTTACATAAAGGGCACATCCTAATACATGGAACAATCAAACAGGAAATCTATTATTAAGTCCCTAATGGTGAATTAAGGCAGATAATTAATATGACAAATTTGTCTATCTATAACCATCCTACTGATATGGCCCATATCCAATCCATTATAAAGCTACTTCTGCATGTCAGAAAATAACAGCAGTACGGATAATGGAGCAACTGGAAGAGGAGATGCACAACATATTGCTGGTTGACCTATGTTTTCAGCAGTTATCATTGTAATAATGTCAAGTTTAAAGGGAGCTCACAAACAAAATGATTACTGGTGCTCATTTATGACTGAGTTACACGGAATCCTCCCCTTGCCAGTGATTAGAACTTCTGAAGCAGATCTAATTTATAGAGGGTAAAGAAATACACCTTATCTTCCAGGCAGTTTATTATAATGAAATTCATTTACAAACAAGGAGGGAGGTCATAGCAGAGCGTGTAATTCCTGTAAGTAACACAAGACAAGATGTACATTCTTTTCTAGGAAAGCTGTAATATAGACAGCAGAAGGGTGGGATATCAAAGGGACATTAGTATCATGTTTGTATATGTATAATATATCTGTATTTACTTGTATGTCTATCTACAGTATAGCATGCAGATAAGTAGATAGATAAATAGATGACAGATAGATAAATATATAGATAATAAACAGATAAACAGACAGATAGATAGATGATAGGTAGATATATTGATAGATAGAATGATTGATTGATAGATTGATAGATGATAGATAGATAGATAGATAGATAGATAGATGATAGATAGAATGATTGATTGATAGATTGATAGATAGATGATAGATAGATAGACAGAAAGATAGACAGATATAGATAAAGCAATCAAGCTGGAATTTTGATAAAAATATGCAGTGTTTGTCATTCCTGTGACAAACCCTTCACTGTGGTCATTTAGGGAACATATAAATAAGCTTCTACACTAATCAAGTGCACATAAATATCATTTTGCAGGGTCTGAGCAGTGATGGCTGGTCCATAAGGGCAGTAGCCCTCAAAATGCCCCAAATGTTGTCTTCTTCTTCTTAAAAATTAAACTGTCATGATTCAGCTAGAACATGTGATTTTAAACAACTTTCCAATTTACTTCTATTGTCAAAAGTGCTTGTTTTCTTGGTATCCTTTGTTGAAGAGTATAACATTGCCATTAACCCCTTAATGACCGGACCATTTTTCAATTTTCTTACCCTTAATGACAATGGCTATTTTTACATTTCTGCAGTGTTTGTGTTTAGCTGTAATTTTCCTCTTACTCATTTACTGTACCCATACATATTATATACCGTTTTTCTCGCCATTAAATGGACTTTCTAAGGATACCATTATTTTCATCATATCTTATAATTTCCTATAAAAAAAAAATATAAAATATGAGGAAAAAATTGAAAAAAACACACTTTTTCTAACTTTGACCCCCAAAATCTGTTACACATCTACAATCACCAAAAAACACCTATGCTAAATAGTTTCTAAATTTTGTCCTGAGTTTAGAAATACCCAATGTTCACATGTTCTTTACTTTTTTTGCAAGTTATAGGGCCATAAATACAAGTAGCACTTTGCTATTTCCAAACAACTTTTTTTCAAAATTAGCGCTAGTTACATTGGAACCCTGATATCTGTCAGGAATACCTGAATATCCCTTGACATGTATATATTTTTTTTTAGAAGACAACCCAAAGTATTGATCTAGGCCCATTTTGGTATATTTCATGCCACCATTTCACCGCCAAATGTCATCAAATAGAAAAAAAAGTTCACTTTTTCACAAATTTTGTCACAAACTTTAGGTTTCCCACTGAAATTATTTACAAACAGCTTCTGCAATTAAGGCACAAATGGTTGTAAATGCTTCTTTGGGATCCCCTTTGTTCAGAAATAGCAGACTTATATGGCTTTGTGGTTGCTTTTTGGTAAGTAGAAGGCCGCTAAATGCTGCTGCGCACCACACGTAAATTATGCCCAGCAGTTAAGGGGTTAAATTAGGTAGCTTGTAGGGAGCTTGCAGGGTTAATTTTAGCTTTAGGGTAGAGATCAGCCTCCCACCTGACACATCCCACCCCCTGATCCCTCCCAAACAGTTCTCTTCCCTCCCCCACCCCACAATTGTCCCCGCCATCTTAAGTACTGGCAGAAAGTCTGCCAGTACTAAATAAAAGGAGTTTTTATTTTTTTTAATAAAAAAAAATAAAATGTTTTAGCTGTGATGGACTCCTGCCTTAGCCCCAACCTCCATGATCCCCCCCCCCCAGCAATCTAACCCTCTCCCCTACCTAATTGCCGCCATCTTGGGTACTGGCAGCTGTCTGCCAGTACCCAATTTGCCCCCCAAAAAAGTGTTTTTAATTATTTTTTATTACTAATTTATTTTTTTCTGTAGTGTAGCAGCCCCCCACAATACCCCAACCCCCTCCCCCTCCCAGATCCTCATATATATATATTTCCCCCCCTCTTCCCACTCATTGGTGTCAGTGTGGGTAGGTGATCGCGGGCGTGCGCGCGCACCCGCGCGCGCACGCGCACGCGCATGCGCGCACCCGCACGCTCCCGGCACCCGGCGTGCACATTGCACTAACAGGAGCCGGATGCCGGGTAGCGATGGGCCGCCCACCCGCCTCCCAGTTGCGCTCCCACCCACCAACGAACCGGCCGCATCGCTACCGGTGCAGAGAGGGCCACAGAGTGGCTCTCTCTGCATCGGATGCTTTCTAAGGGTATTGCAGGATGCCTCAATATCGAGGCATCACTGCAATACCCTGAGAGCTGCTGGAAGCGATTGCGATCGCTTCCAGCACTCTCTTAGACAAGTGACGTACCAGGTACGTCCATTGTCACTAACTGCAAGTTTTTGCAGGACGTACCTGGTACGTCACTTGTCATTAAGGGGTTAAAGGGACACTGTAACCAAAAATTTTCTTTTGTGATTCAGATTGAGCATGAAATTTTAAGCAACTTTCTAATTTACTCCTATTATCAAATTTTCTTCATTCTCTTGGTATCTTTATTTGAAATGCAAGAATGTAAGTTTAGATGCCGGCCCATTTTTGGTGAACAACCTGGGTTGTCCTTGCTGATTGGTGGATAAATTCATCCACCAATAAAAAATTGCTGTCCAGAGTACTGAAACCAAAAAAAAGCTTAGATGCCTTCTTTTTCAAATAATGATAGCAAGAGAACGAAGAAAAATTGATAATAGGAGTAAATTAGAAAGTTGCTTAAAATTGCATGCTCAATCTGAATCACAAAATAATTTTTTTGGGTACAGTGTCCCTTTAACACTGCTGAAAGGAAAACATGTTTGAATAGTTTTAAGAATATTAAAGCAAATCAAATATAAATCACATATGACTCTTCATTTCATTTTAAATCTGCAATGTTATGTATTTAAATTCATTGTAACCCTTTAGAAATCAGATAGCGATGCAATTAATTGCTATGCGAATTGTGTGTAGCATTCGATGGCAGACAAGCAACAAATAACTTGCTAAACAGTTTTGAATCAAACAGTTTGAAAACAGAAGCATTTTTAGGATTGCAAATAATTATAAGATAGAAAAGTGAGGAATGCTATCTGCAGCCTAATCTTAAAGGGACAGTCTACACCAAAAATTTTCTTATTTAAAAAGATAGATAATCCCTTTATTACCCATTCCCCAATTTTGCATAACCAACACAGTTATATTAATATACTTTTTACCTCTGTGATTACCTTGTATCTAAGCCTCTGCAGACTGCCTCATTATCTAAGTGCCTTTGACAGACATGCAGTGTAGTCAATCAGTGAAGACTCCTAAATAACTTCACGGGAGTGAGCACAATGTTATCTCTATGACACATGTGAACTAGCACAGTCTAACTGTGAAAAACTTTCAAAATGATCTGAGCTAGGAGGCGGTTTTCAACTGTTTAGAAATCAGTTTGAGCCTAGCTAGGTTTAGCTTTTCAAAAATACCACCAAGGGAACAAAGCAAATTTGATGATAAAAGTAAATAGGAAAGTTGTTTAAAATTACATGCCCTATCTGAATCATGAAAGTTTAGTTTTGAGTTTACTGTCCCTTTAATAAGCTGCATGTGATGAAAATGTCTTAGAACCCTACTGTATTTCTCTGTATATTACTGAAAATGCTCAAAATGAAGCCATTTCAGGGTTAAATTATGTTTGGTATGCTAACTGTTGTGCACAAGCGTAAAGGGGTATATCGCGTATTACAGATTAAAAGTAAACACATTTGCTTGAGAGCAAATGAATTTAACAAGCGTGAGGATAGCGCAACTCCAGAGCTCTGATTTACTGTTACGCTTGAATAGAAAGTTGCAAAATACACATCAAAAATACATTGTACAGTACAGTTACACTCATAATAACACTGTCTAATAAAGATTATACAAAAAAATCAATTTGCATAAAAAAGTTATTACTGAATAGTGCAGCCACCAAGGGGCCTATTGTGCGAGCGGACATGATCAGATATTGCGGATCATGTCCACAGCACATCGATAAATGCCGACAGCATACGCTCTCGGCATTTATCATTGCACCAGCAGTTCTTGTGAACTGCTGGTGCAATGCCTCCCCCGCAGCCGCTAGCAGGGGGTGTCAATCAACCCGATCGTATTAGATCGGGTTGATTTCCAGCGATGTCTGTCTGTCGTCTCAGAGCAGGCGGACAGGTTATGGAGCAGCAGTCTTTAGACCGCTGCTTCATAACTTGTGTTTCTGGCGAGCCTGAAGGCTTGTCACAAACACAGGCATCAAGCTCCATATTTGGGGAAACAAATTTCCATGAATATTCGGAACGCAAATTTCATACCAAACATGTAAAATCATATTTATGCAATATTCATATTTAATTAAGTGTTTAACTGTGTATTTACTGTGAATATTATACATTACAATGTTCTTCAAATAGAAGAATATTTTCTACGTATTTATTCATAAATATACATTTCAACATATATCTGATGATATTTTGTTTCAATATATATATATATAGGTATAGATATATACAGATAGTTCATTATGAATCCCTTTACACATACTCACGTCATCTATTATACTTGCTATATTGACTACGTGTTCCTGATATGGTGGGGGAATGAGGTAGAATTGACAACATGGGTGACATCACTTCATAGCCCCATACGTTTCAAACTTGAACATGACAATACAACAGTACACTTACCTGATTTGAATATTTTAAAAGTGATTTGGGATGACAGGTGTAACTTCAGCACTTCATTATAAACTAAACCTACTGACTGCAATTCATTACTAGCAGCAACCAGTTTTCATCCTTATCACCAAAAAAAGGGGATTGTCACCTCTCAACTCACTCGTGTAATACGTAATAGTGAGAAACCCACTATTCTGATTTAGTTGGATGAAATGGTGAATAAGCTTATTGCAAGGGGCTATGATCCGTAATTGGTACACAATATTAAAGATACCTTGTTGCATACACCAGTTGAGCCTTTGAAGCAGAATAAATCAGATATGGGTGCAGGATGAGCTACGATCAATTTTGTAATCACCTATGAACCATCTCACAAGAATGTGACACAATCAGTGGGCAGGAATTTAGGATTGGTTAAATCAGACATAACACTACCATTGCAACAGATGAGACCATTAAGGATGGTATATTGGAGGGCCAACAATCTGAGGGATATCCTGGTCAAAACCGATCCAGCTCAATGTTACCAGAAACGATCTTGGATACAATCAACTAAGAAAGGATTTTTTACGTGTGGTAGCTGTGTAACCTGCAACAGCATGCTGAGAGGTGCTTCTTTTCACATACAAATAAAAGGTTTACAATTCGTCACAGGCTGAAGTGTACCAGGGATCAAGTAATTTACTGGTTTATGTCGGTATAACGGAAACCTTCTTCAGGGACAGAATGGCCAATTATCATTTTGCCATCCGGGAAGCTCTGAAAAATGGTGACTCTGATCAACCTGTTGCAAGACATTTCGCACAACATAATCACAATGTATCCAGCCTGCACACTATGGTTATTGATTATGTACCCCAAATCTCCGGGGGGGGGGGGAGACAGAGCTAACAAACTTCTTTGTTTGGAAACAAGATGGATCTTTATACTTGATACCCTGGTACCCAGAGGATTAAATACAGTCATGGATTTTGGACCATTCTAAAACAGATGATTATTCATACAGTCAGGATCTGACTATGATGTCCACCAACGGTGCTCTACATGATTGTTCGATCTAGTGGGTTCTCACTGTCTCTACCATACTCTGACTGTTAATGAAGAACTATCATTGATTATTAGTAAACTGGGTTAATTTGTGTAACTATTTTTATGTTGTTGTTTTAAGATAGTTTAAGACAGTTCAACAACTCATTGTATTTAAGGTTATGATTTTATCTGTTTTTAGATTGGAGCTATATGTGTATCTAGGACCCACTAATAATGGGATTAACATGACTTCTATTTGTTCATCTACAAATTACTATAAGTGTTATGATCATATATCATATATGTGACATCATTGATTGCGCCTGCATCCATGCAATCAGCACTTCCACTTATGCCCCTTGATAGGCTGATCCACTTTTGAATAGTTGTAACTTCTTATGCCATTACATAACCACATTTGCACCTTCATTGATGCTCTTTGATATGTTGATCCTGCTTATATGTTATTAGCTCAACTCCCTAGATTTACAACAGTACACTTACCTGATTTGAATATTTTCAAAGTGATTTGGGATGACAGGTGTAACTTCAGCACTTCATTATAAACTAAACCTACTGACTGCAATTCATTACTAGCAGCAACCAGTTTTCATCCTTATCACCAAAAAAAGGGGATTGTCACCTCTCAACTCACTCGTGTAATACGTAATAGTGAGAAACCCACTATTCTGATTTAGTTGGATGAAATGGTGAATAAGCTTATTGCAAGGGGCTATGATCCGTAATTGGTACACAATATTAAAGATACCTTGTTGCATACACCAGTTGAGCCTTTGAAGCAGAATAAATCAGATATGGGTGCAGGATGAGCTACGATCAATTTTGTAATCACCTATGAACCATCTCACAAGAATGTGACACAATCAGTGGGCAGGAATTTAGGATTGGTTAAATCAGACATAACACTACCATTGCAACAGATGAGACCATTAAGGATGGTATATTGGAGGGCCAACAATCTGAGGGATATCCTGGTCAAAACCGATCCAGCTCAATGTTACCAGAAACGATCTTGGATACAATCAACTAAGAAAGGATTTTTTACGTGTGGTAGCTGTGTAACCTGCAACAGCATGCTGAGAGGTGCTTCTTTTCACATACAAATAAAAGGTTTACAATTCGTCACAGGCTGAAGTGTACCAGGGATCAAGTAATTTACTGGTTTATGTCGGTATAACGGAAACCTTCTTCAGGGACAGAATGGCCAATTATCATTTTGCCATCCGGGAAGCTCTGAAAAATGGTGACTCTGATCAACCTGTTGCAAGACATTTCGCACAACATAATCACAATGTATCCAGCCTGCACACTATGGTTATTGATTATGTACCCCAAATCTCCGGGGGGGGGGGGAGACAGAGCTAACAAACTTCTTTGTTTGGAAACAAGATGGATCTTTATACTTGATACCCTGGTACCCAGAGGATTAAATACAGTCATGGATTTTGGACCATTCTAAAACAGATGATTATTCATACAGTCAGGATCTGACTATGATGTCCACCAACGGTGCTCTACATGATTGTTCGATCTAGTGGGTTCTCACTGTCTCTACCATACTCTGACTGTTAATGAAGAACTATCATTGATTATTAGTAAACTGGGTTAATTTGTGTAACTATTTTTATGTTGTTGTTTTAAGATAGTTTAAGACAGTTCAACAACTCATTGTATTTAAGGTTATGATTTTATCTGTTTTTAGATTGGAGCTATATGTATATCTAGGACCCACTAATAATGGGATTAACATGACTTCTATTTGTTCATCTACAAATTACTATAAGTGTTATGATCATATATCATATATGTGACATCATTGATTGCGCCTGCATCCATGCAATCAGCACTTCCACTTATGCCCCTTGATAGGCTGATCCACTTTTGAATAGTTGTAACTTCTTATGCCATTACATAACCACGTATTGTTGACATTTGCACCTTCATTGATGCTCTTTGATATGTTGATCCTGCTTATATGTTATTAGCTCAACTCCCTAGATTTAACCTCCAATAAGTTTATCATGTTTAGCCTTGATGTAAAAAGTCTATACACCAATATTAAACATACTAGCAGTTTAGATTCCATTAAAGCTGTTTTGGAATAACTCTGCCCAGATAGGGGTTTTTTGCAGCTATTAACTGTGATCCTCTATGGGAAGTATTTCCTGTTTCAGGGTGACTTCTTCCTCCAACTCCAGGGGACCACCATGGGTTCCAATGTCGCCCCCAATTATGCCAATATTTTTATGAATTTATATGAAGAGAGGTATGTGTTTTCTAACCATTTATTTACCTGATATGGCGCCACCTGGCGGCGGTATATCAACAATATTTTTGGTATATGGTGGGGTAACGTTAGAACCCTAGAGATGTTTGTAAATGAGCTTAATATAGCTACAAGATATATAAAATTTAAGCTAACCTAGAGTGAGGAATTTATTGATTTTTTATATGTTAGGGTAATTAAAAAGGGTAACTCTTTTGAGACAGATTTAGTTAAAAAGAACACAGATCGCAACAGTCTCCTAAGACATGAGAGTGCCCACCCACCTTTATTAATTAAAAGTCTCCCGATAGCCAAATGTTAAGAGTGAGAAAAAGTGTCTCTAATGAGAATTTGTTAAACATAAGATTGGAAGAAATGTGAGCTAGATTTAAAGAGAGGGGTTATCCTTATAAACTAATTGATGAAGAAATAAATAAAGTGAAATATATTCCTACATCTAGCTTATTGAAACATAAGAGTGCTAAAGTAAATCCACAAAAGAAAGATAGACTGATGTTTGTGACAGAATATAATTCTCAGAGCACAAAAATACAACGCATTATTAGGAAACATTGGGGAATATTGTCTGATTGTAACCCAAATATACACACCTTTAAAAAATATCCCATGCCGGCTTATAAAAGAGGACCTAATATACAAACTAAGGCCTAGATTTAGAGTTGGGTGGTAGCCGTCAAAACCAGCGTTAGAGGCTCCTAACGCTTGTTTTTACCGCCCTCAGGTATTTGGAGTCAGTCATTAAAGGATCTAACGCTCACTTTCCAGCCGCGACTTTTCCATACCGCAGATCCCCTTACGTCAATTGCGTATCCTATCTTTTCAATGGGATCTTTCTAACGCCGGTATTTAGAGTCGTGTCTGAAGTGAGCGTTAGAAATCTAACGACAAAACTCCAGCCGCAGAAAAAAAAAGAGTTGTTAAGAGCTTTCTGGGCTAACGCCGGTTTATAAAGGTCTTAACTACTGTGCTCTAAAGTACAATAACACCCATAAACTACCTATGTACCCCTAAACCGAGGTCCCCACACATCGCCGCCACTCTATTAAAATTTTTTAACCCCTAATCTGCCGACCGCACACCGCTGCCACCTACATTATCCCTATGAACCCCTAATCTGCTGCCCCTAACACCGCCGACCCCTATATTATATTTATTAACCCCTAATCTGCCGCCCCCGCTATCGCTGACCCCTGCATATTATTAACCCCTAATCTGCCGCTCCCTACACCATTGCCACCTACATTATAGCTATGTACCCCTAATCTGCTGCGCCTAACACCGCCGACCCCTATATTATATTTATTAACCCCTAATCTGCCCCCCTCAACGTCGCCTCCACCTGCCTACACTTATTAAGCCCTAATCTGCCGAGCGGACCGCACCGCTACTATAATAAAGTTATTAACCCCTAATCCGCCTCACTCCCGCCTCAATAACCCTATAATAAATAGTATTAACCCCTAATCTGCCCTCCCTAACATCGCCGACACCTAACTTCAAGTATTAACCCCTAATCTGCCGATCGGAGCTCACCGCTACTCTAATACATTTTTTAACCCCTAAAGCTAATTCTAACCCTAACCCTAACACCCCCCTAAGTTAAATATAATTTTATTCTAACAAAATAAATTAACTCTTATTAAATAAATTATTCCTTTTTAAATCTAAATAAATACTTACCTGTAAAATAAATCCTAATATAGCTACAATATAAATTATAATATTTTAGCTATTTTAGGATTAATATTTATTTTACAGGCAACTTTGTAATTATTTTAACCAGGTACAATAGCTATTAAATAGTTAAGAACTATTTAATAGCTACCTAGTTAAAATAATTACAAAATTACCTGTAAAATAAATCCTAACCTAAGTTACAATTAAACCTAACACTACACTATCAATAAATAAATTAAATACAATTCCTACAAATAAATACAATTAAATAAACTAACTAAAGTACAAAAAATAAAAATTTTTTTTACAAACATTAGAAAAAAATTACAACAATTTTAAACTAATTACACCTACTCTAAGCCCCCTAATAAAATAACAAAGACCCCCAAAATAAAAAAATGCCCTACCCTATTCTAAATTACAAAAGTTCAAAGCTCTTTTGCCTTACCAGCCCTTAAAAGAGCCCTTTGCGGGGCATGCCCCAAAGAATTCAGCTCTTTTGCCTGTAAAAAAAAACATACAATACCCCCCCAACATTACAACCCACCACCCACATACCCCTAATCTAACCCAAACCCCCCTTAAATAAACCTAACACTAAGCCCCTGAAGATCTTCCTACCTTGTCTTCACCATGCCAGGTATCACCGATCGTTCCAGGCTCCGAAATCTTCATCCAAGCCCAAGCGGGGGCTAGACATCCATCATCCGGCTGAAGTCTTCTATCAAGCGACGGCTGAAGAAGTCCAGAAGAGGCTCCAAAGTCTTCATCCTATCCGGGAAGAAGAGTAGATCCGGACCGGCAACCATCTTCTTCCAAGCGGCATCTTCTATCTTCATCCGATAACGACCAGCTCCATCTTGAAGACCTCCACCGCGGACCCATCTTCTTCTTCCGACGACTTCCCGACGAATGACGGTTCCTTTAAGGGATGTCATCCAAGATGGCGTCCCTCGAATTCCGATTGGCTGATAGGATTCTATCAGCCAATCGGAATTAACGTAGGAAAATTCTGATTGGCTGATGGAATCAGCCAATCAGAATCAAGTTCAATCCGATTGGCTGATCTTATCAGCCAATCAGATTGAGCTCGCATTCTATTGGCTGATCGGAACAGCCAATAGAATGCGAGCTCAATCTGATTGGCTGATTGAATCAGCCAATCGGATTGAACTTGATTCTGATTGGCTGATTCCATCAGCCAATCAGAATTTTCCTACCTTAATTCCGATTGGCTGATAGAATCCTATCAGCCAATCGGAATTCGAGGGACGCCATCTTGGATGATGTCCCTTAAAAGGAACCGTCATTCATCGGGAAGTCGTCGGAAGAAGAAGATGGGTCCGCAGTAGAGGTCTTCAAGATGGAGCCGGTCGTCATCGGATGAAGATAAAAGATGCCGCTTGGATCAAGATGGTTGCCGGTCTGGATCGCCTCTTCTTCCAGGATAGGATGAAGACTTTGGAGCCTCTTCTGGACCTCTTCAGCCGCCGGATTATGGATCGCCAGCCCCTGCTTGGGCTTGGATGAAGATTTTGGAGCCTGGAACGATCGGTGATACCTGGCATGGTGAAGACAAGGTAGGAAGATCTTCAGGGGCTTAGTGTTAGGTTTATTTAAGGGGGGTTTGGGTTAGATTGGGGGTATGTGGGTGGTGGGTTGTAATGTTGGGGTGGTGTATTGTATGTTTTTTTTTTACAGGCAAAAGAGCTGAATTCTTTGGGGCATGCCCCGCAAAGGGCCCTTTTAAGGGCTGGTAAGGTAAAAGAGCTTTGAACTTTTGTAATTTAGAATAGGGTAGGGCATTTTTTTATTTTGGGGGTCTTTGCTATTTTGTTAGGGGGCTTAGAGTAGGTGTAATTAGTTTAAAATTGTTGTAATTTTTTCTTATGTTTGTAAATATTTTTTTATTTTTTGTAACTTAGTTATTTTTTATTTTTTGTACTTTAGTTAGTTTATTTAATTGTATTTATTTGTAGGAATTGTATTTAATTTATTTATTGATAGTGTAGTGTTAGGTTTAATTGTAACTTAGGTTAGGATTTATTTTACAGGTAATTTTGTAATTATTTTAACTAGGTAGCTATTAAATAGTTCTTAACTATTTAATAGCTATTGTACCTGGTTAAAATAAATACAAAGTTGCCTGTAAAATAAATATTAATCCTAAAATAGCTACAATATAATTATAATTTATATTGTAGCTATATTAGGGTTTATTTTACAGGTAAGTATTTAGCTTTAAATAGGAATAATTTATTTAATAAGAGTTAATTTATTTTGTTAGATAAAAATTATATTGAACTTAGGGGGGTGTTAGTGTTAGGGTTAGACTTAGCTTTAGGGTTTAATACATTTATTATAGTAGCGGTGAGATCCGATCGGCAGATTAGGGGTTAATTATTGAAGGTAGCTGGCGGCAACTTTGTGGGGGGCAGAATAGGGGTTAATAAATATAATATAGGGGTCGGCGTTGTTAGGGGCAGCAGATTAGGGGTACATAGGGATAATGTAGCGGCGGTATACGGAACGGCAGATTAGGGGTTAAAAAAAATATGCAGGTGTCAGCGATAGCGGGGGCGGCAGATTAGGGGTTAATAAGTGTAAGGTTAGTGGTGTTTAGACTTGGGGTACATGTTAGAGTGTTAGGTTCAGACGTAGGAAGTGTTTCCCCATAGAAAACAATGGGGCTGCGTTAAGAGCTTAACGCTGCTTTTTTGCAGGTGTTAGGGTTTTTTTCAGCTCAAACAGCCCCATTGTTTTCTATGGGGATATCGTGCACGAGCACGTTTTTGAAGCTGGCCGCATCTGTAAGCACCGCTGGTATCTAGAGTTGCAGTGGCTTTAAATTATGCTCTACGCTCCCTTTTTGGAGCCTAACGCACTGAAAACCCAGCCATTCTGTGAACTCTAAATACCAGCGGTGCGGGAGAAAAAAAGCATGCGTAGCTAACGCACCCCTTTGGCCGCCAAACTCTAAATCTAGCCATAAGTTAGTAAAAGTGGATATTGGGACAAATATCAAAAAGGGTGACAGATATATTGGCTCAAAAAAAATTAAATGTAGGATGTTTCCCATGTTTAGGTTGTTCATGCTGCACTAATATGACCAAAGGCTCTGCCTTTTTTCATCCCCACACAGGCAAGAAATATAACATAAATTGGTTTTATACCTTGTTTAACCACTTATTTTGTTTATATGGATTAATGCCCATGTGGGGGGTATATATTGGAGAATCGACTAGAAGTGCTAAGGATCGTATTATTGAGCATAAAAGCAATATCCGTACAGGTAATCTTAAAGCTCCACTAGCCTACCATTTTTTAAAAACCGGTCACTTTATAAGCCAACTTAGTTTCAAATAATTGACCACATAATCAAACCTTGTAGAGGAGGCGATTGGAAGTTGTTGCTGAAGCAAAAGGAAACATATTGGATATATAAGCTGGGAACTCTAGAACCAAAGGGTTTAAACAAAGAATGGGATTTGTCTGTTTTTTTTTTTTATAGACAAAGAAATGATTGATTAGCGAACAGTTATGTGATTAATGTGTAATTCTTCTGCACCTTGTCTTTTTCTATACATATATATCTACATTTGATGTTTCTTTACTAAGCATTATTGTTGGATATATCATATAAAGTTTAGGTAATGAAATAACTAATATTACGTATAGCACCACATAGTTGTACTAGAGTATGAAAGTTTGTTTTATATATATATAATTGTATCTAAAGTTTTAGTACCAAATATCATTGAAGGATATTAAAAGGATATTAAATATCAGTTGGGGAAATTAAATAGTTCATATCAATGTTAGCACCACCTAGTGGTATCAGAGAATATAATTGTGTTGTATGTATTTGTTAGGCATGGCATGAATAAGGGATAGGATCCCGAAACGTCACCTGTTTGTCTCCTATATTCCTTGAATAGATAAGGATTTATATATATATATATATATATATATATATATATATACATACTTGATTGGAGTAGCCCTGTTAGTCCAGAGATTTAGATATCAAAATAACAAGAGTATTGCATTGAGCAATTATACTTTTTTATTGGACTTTTATAAGATGACAAGCTTTCAGAAGAATATCTTCCTTTTTCAAGTCTGAAGCAATACTGACCAATTTTATGGAAGTTACAGATTATATCTTAAAACATAGCATGGCTAAAAAGGCAGAAAGTGTTACAGAGGTCTGAATGCAGGGGGAGGAGGGGGTGTCGTAAAAGTAATGATGGGGGTTTAGGAGACAGAGGCAGTCAGTGTCAGTAAAGGATATACTGACATTAAGTTATATATCAACATAGAATCAATATGTATAAAGATGTGAAATTAGGTATACAGGGGAATATAAGATAGTCAAAAAAGGAGAAAGGAAAAAAAAGGGGAATAATAATAATGACAAAAGTGTGGCTTACCTGCGTACCTATGCATAGAGAGTGTGGAATATACAATGTAATTGACTACAGTATATGAAACTACATTACAAAATTTTTTGATAATGGGTTAAGAAACCAGAGTCCACATTTAGTTCAGAATTTTGCAAGTTGAAGTGCATTATCATTTTCATTTCAAAGGTTTTTCTTTCCATGGTGTTTTTGAAGTTGCCTCTGAGAATCTTGATTTTGAGGTTTTGGATGGAGTGGTCTGGTTGGGTGAAATGGTGACCAACAGGGGTACAGTATTTTGTTTCACAGTGGTTTTTGCTTGAGTGTCTGTGTAAGTTCATCTGAAGGTACAGTTTTTGGCTTGTTTCTCCAATATAACATGCCACTTCACATGCAGTGCAATGTATCATTTATATATATATATATATATATATATATATATATATATATATATATATATATATATATATATACGTATGTATCTCTATATTAAAGCCCTTAGAAGTCCTTTTTTTATAATACCTGAGACCTCATATCTTTGAGCCCTTAATACGTTTTTGTGCAATTTTTTAATCAATTTTGTCTGATAGTGTTATTATTAGTGTAACTGTACTTTTCAATGTATTTTGATCTGTTTTGTGACAAATGACCAGAGCTCTGTGGTTGCGGTAATCATTCTAGCATAAATTGCAATTGCGTTCACATTTACTTTTAACTTGTAATATGAGCGCTTCTTCCAACCCACACAAACAGCCTCGAAAAACCTGATATCGCTTGCGTGAAACAGAGCGCCACTTGTAATCTGGCCCTAAATATTTTTCAGACAAAAATGACTGAATACCTGCCTGGTTCCTGTATTAAAATAATAAAAATCAACAACTATTAAAAGTTATGGAAATGGCAGAATATTTTGCACCACCAGTTTAAAACTTTACCTGCCACCACTTGGTCTTTGGTCGTTGAAGGATACATTTCAGCCTCACTTATAAAAAATAAAAAAAACTTAGTAAAACAGTCCACTCAAACAGATACACAAATAAAATGAAAAAAGTAAACTAATGTCAGACACGTAGAAGTGGCTAGGCAGGAAAGACCGAGGGTCTGAGTTAGTGGACCAAACTAAAGCAGCTGAGACTGTCCTGGATAGACGGTCTTGAAAAACCAAGTGACGCTGAAGTAGGATAACTGAAAACAGCACCATAGAGACCAGGAGCAGGAAGCAGATAAGGTTCAGGAACTCATGTACTGTAAGAAGAAGAAAGTCTATTTAACTTGAACTGCTCCAAGGCCTCTAGTTATGAATGTCTGGCGGACCTGATCCGCCAGTGCGGATCAGGTCTGCCAGACTTCGCTGAATTCGGCGAGCAATACGCTGGCCGTATTCATCATTGCACCAGCAGCTCACAAAAGCTGCTGGTGCAACGCCGCCCCCTGCAGACTCGCGGCCAATAGGCCGCCCGCATGGGGTGTCAATCAACCCGATCGTACTCAATCGGGTTGTATTGTTGCGATGTCTGTCCGCCTGCTCAGAGACAGGTTATGGAGCAGCAGTCTTTGTGACCGCTGCTTCATAACTGCTGTTTCTGGTGAGTCTGATGACTCGCCAGAAACACGGGGCATCAAGCTCTATACGTAGCTTGATACATATGCCCCAATAGGTCAACACCAGGTAATCAAATTTCAGGTAACTTAAACATGGAAGACAAACTTTTAAACAGCTGTAGTGTAAGCCAGGTAAACTAGGGACTGGACTTCCCTTGTTAAGCAGGATCACTAAAAACATTTACATTAACTGAGTTTCAAGCATGTATCTGATGTTGTAGCTGCCATTGTTTTAAGAACTTAGGAATAGGCTCTGACTTTATGTACAAATGTACAAATTTTTATGCACTGGGCACTTAATCTGTAAAAAATCTAGGTGAAGTGATACTCAATTTCAAACACAATCTCACCTTCTCAAGGAGCCTTGTCGACAAGCTCATTACATTTTCATTGGTGACATCTAGCTGGCTAGAATAGAGCTCAATATTAGGTATATGATAAAGTTACCTAAAATTCATATAGTAGTGAGAGCACATCCCTAAAATGCATACAAGCTGTTACCATTGACAAAAATGAATTTAGCACAGCAAATACAAATCATTCATACCAATTAAATCACCATATATTGGTCTTAATAAAATTAAACCTTTTTTTGTATGAACCCCCTTCTGATGTATTCTATTAATTAGGATACTTCAAATTTGTATTTGCCCAAAATAAAGCAGGGATTTATGAACCCTGAAACAATTGTAACAGTCCACATATATTAAAACATTAGATCTGTTGTAGCTCTTTTCCTAAATACAAGCTCTGAGGACAGAGCTAATAATGATATAATATGCTTGAGACTTTGCAAGCAGCAAGTTTTATGTTGCATCGATCAAGCTACAGCATAATCATTTGCCCCACATGAAACGCTAATTACAAATTTAAGAGTAAATAATAAAAATAAAAAGTTAATAAAATGAGAAAGAGGTTGATAAATCTCACTTCCTCCAGATAAATTGCTGCTATAGGCTGATGCTGGGTGAGTCTCTGTAGAGATTCAAAAGAAGAAAATATAAGCTAGTAACTGTGAATAAACAAACTATCAAAACCATATGGGATGGTGTCTATTAGGGCCATGTCCTTTTCTTAGTAGTGCTCTTCTCTCTTCTTGTTTTGAAATTAATCTTCTGAATACTTTCTCATTAAGATGATACAAACCCCTTGCCTACTTTATACTTTGACTCAAAGGAATATAGCAGTACCTTCACAGACAAGGTCCACAAGGATGACATATGTCTAAAATTAACTGTATAAATATAAATTTACAGGGATTTTGGAGCTGCACTGTCCTTCTGGATGGGACAAGATTAATATATTTGAGAAAAGATCACCTTTGAGAAAGGTAAAAGTGGATTTAAAAGACTACATACTGGGTGGGTAACCTTCCAATCTATTAACCCTATAAGATTAATTTGGTAAGCAGCAGAGGCTACTTTGGAACCCTTGTGGTGCCGGCTCGTTCATGTAAGCAAGCTTACTTCAAGTTAAGAAACAGTGGCCTCAACCTCTCTGCCATGTTCTCTTGTGAATGGACAAACAAGGGCAGGGGATGGTACTGCACATTCATTTTCTTGTGCAATGGTAACTGAAGTGGATGTCAGCATCCGCAGTCCTCTTATCACAAAGACAGACAGACAGACAGATTATTTTGCTGGGAACCTTGTCTGTCCATCTTATAACTTGAGCCCTTAGGGGTCTATTTATTAAAGCATCAATGGAAAATATGCTTGAATTCCGCATCGTATTTGTTGCGAGATTGATACGCTGTAGTTATCAAAGCGTCAAGATTGGCAAATGTTGAAATTTGTGACGTAAAATACGATCCCGCTATCTCAATCCGATGCAGATCAATGCGAGTTGAAAACCGTGGTATTCGAGCAGAATTGTGTTCATTCGCCCTCCTAATCAACACTATTTGAAGCTCTCACAAAGTTATAAAAAATTCTACATTTACGCTTGCATCTTTTCAGACTCAGCATACCTAGATTTCAAGTCGCCACCCTTTGGTTGCAGAAGCCATAGAACTCCATAGGAGTCTGAAAACACAAAAGCGTATGTTCGATGCTGCAAGAGAATGAAGCATATGACATAATAAAAGTAAATTAGAAACTTTATTAAAATTGTATAAATCAAACAATATTATTGCTACACATTTGGTGCACTAGTAGATATAGGGATAAAACTGAAAAACACATTACTACTTATGGATTATGTTACAACTTTGTCTTTCATTACAAAGCAAGGGGACAATATTATTTATACAAATTGGGTGCAAAGTTTTGCCCCAAACTTGTTGCACTAATATAGAGATAGAAATGAAATAAGTACACAACATAATATAGCTAACTTCCTCTTTATTTTTTGGAAAAATCTATGTGCACCATGTTTAAGCCATGCAATACAAGTCCCACTCTCCACTTTGCGCCATATTTGACTCAACACTTTTTGCACCAATTATGATGCAAACTCCTAAACAACCCACACACTAGTGAATTTTTCCACCACTTTTGATTGGAATATGCATAATTACATGATTTATGATATCTGCCAATCGGATTCAAATACACATTATAAACTATCTGTCACGATCTGATCGGATCATCGCAGTGTCGCTGTGGCTCCCGGATCTCTCTCAGCTACTGCGCGTCTCATTGCTTAGCAACGTGACGTGGCCTTCTGGTTTCCGCCCCCTTCTCGTCATCAGGCTTTTAAAAGCCTTGGCGGGACTTCGGTCCGGTGCCGTTTGTTGTTGTTCTTTCTGCTTCTGCATTCCGGCTCATGAGTACTCTGAATTTTTCTTAAAGGAACACTGACCATTGCTTTGCCTGACCACTCTGCTGCCTAATCCTTGTATCTGATTAAAGGGACACTGACCATTGCTTTGCCTGACCACTCAGCTGCCTCATCCTTGTATCTGATTAAAGGGACACAGACCATTGCTTTGCTTGACCACTCTGCGGCCTCATCCTTGTATCTGATTAAAGGGACACAGACCATTGCTTTGCCTTACCACTCTGCTGCCTCATCCTTGTATCTGATTAAAGGGACACTGACCATTGCTTTGCCTGACTACTCTGCTGCCTCATCCTTGTATCTGATTAAAGGGACACTGACCATTGCTTTGCCTGACCACTCTGCTGCCTCATCCTTGTATCTGATTAAAGGGACACACACCATTGCCTTGCCTGACTACTCTGCTGCCTCATCCTTGTATCTGATTAAAAGGACACAGACCATTGCTTTGCCTGACCACTCTGCTGCCTCATCCCTGTATTTGATTAAAGGGACACTGACCTTTGCTTTGCCTGACCACTCTGCTGCCTCATCTTTGTACTTGATTAAAGGGACATTGTCAACTGCTTCATTTGATCACTCAACTGCCTTATCCTATGCCTGTTTTAAAACTCCAATCCGAATACCTGCATCTGTGAGTACTCTTTTCTTTTTCTACAAATTAACCTGTTCATTGTTATTCCTGAGTGGGTCATGTCCTGGTTTCCTCTCAGCATGCTAGTGTGTCTTTATCTTTTCACTCTAGCAGTTGAGTCCAATCCTGGACTGATTCTATATGGCTGACAGTACAAACAGCCAATTATGTACCCCACTGAGCTTTCCCTGGCCGTGGCCCACCAGGGGCAAATATTGGGATCTTATGCTGCATGTTTGCAATCCCTGGACTCCAAGCTGGATCAGATTACTGTTTTACTGCAAAGTTTGGTGGCTCCAACACAGCCCAATCCTACCTCTCTGGCTACACCTTCGTCTTCACTCCTACAACTCATACTCAAGGGAAAATTGGCCCCAGGATTTCCCTTCCTGACAAATATGATGGAAATCCCAATGATTGTAGGGGTTTTTTGAACCAATGCCGTCTTCATTTCTGCAACAGCACTACTCTCTTCCCTACGCCTTCTTCAAGGATAACATTCCTTATATCATTGATGAAAGGGAAAGCCCTGACCTGGGTGTCCCCCTTATTGGAAAAGAACGACCCTATCCTTCAGGATGTGGATTCCTTCCTGACTGTGTTTTTTACTGTCTTTGACAAGCCTGGAAGATCTTCGGCTGCTGAAGCCTCTCTTTTGGAGCTGCATCAGGGAGCACAATCCGTGGCACAGTACGCCATTGAGTTCCACACACTTGCGGCTGAGACCTCTTGGAATCTGGGAGCTCTAAGAGCGGCTTTTCGTAAGGGTCTCTTTGAACGTCTAAAGGACCAGTTAGTTTAGTGGGACCTCCCAGAATCCCTTGAAGACCTGATTAATCTCTGTATCAGACTTGACGCCAGGTATAGTGAATGACAACAGGAGAGAGAGAGAGAACACGTAAACCCCTATCCTGGCACCCCGTTTTTCCAATCCTGTGTCTCCTTCGTCGACCACTACCGATCAAACAGAGCCGATGGAAGTTGGTACCATACAATTAACCGAGACCGAATGCCAGAGAAGACGTGCTCTTGGTCTATGCTTATACTGTGGCCTGAAGGGGCATTTGTTGAGGGATTGCCCCACCAAACCAGTAAAAGCCAGGACTTAACTCCAGATCGAGGGACTGAGTTAAGCCAGATCAAATTCTCCTCCCTCAGCAACAAACTTTTTGTGCCGGTAACTCTTCATCTCAGAGATCGAAAGATCTACATTCAAGGTTTCATTGATTCAGGTGCTGGTGGCATGTTTATTGATTCCAGCTTTGCAACCATACACAGAATACCCCTACGTGCTAAAGGGTACTCTGTCAAGGTCTCCACTGTCAGTGGTGGTCCGCTGGGCTCTGGACTTATTCAGTTTTCTACCATGCAATTGCTATTCTCCGTTGGGGCTCTCCATTTCGAGACTATTAACTTTGATGTCATTCCGACTCCTCAGTTTCCTATAATCTTGGGTCTTCCCTGGCTACAGCTGCACAACCCTACATTTTCATGGACTCAAGGTGAACTCACTTCTTGAGGGACTTCGTGTTTTGTCAACTGTTTATACACCCCGTTCAAGCGTCCAGTCACCATAGCAATTACTACCGAAACCTCAAACTCCTTACCTCTTTTCTATCAGGACTTTCTTGATGTGTTTTCCAAAAAAGAGTCAGAACATCTTCCTCCCCATCGTCCCTTTGATTGTCCCATAGACCTGCTCCCTGGAGCTCCTTTGCCCCGTGGGAAAACTTATCCTCTTTCTAGACCCGAAAACCTAGCCCTTGAAGAATATATCAAGGATAACCTGGCTAGAGGCTTTATAAGACCTTCTTCCTCTCCTGTGGGGGCAGGCTTCTTCTTTGTGGAGAAAAAGGACGGGGGCCTCCGACCCTGTATAGACTTTACGGGTCTTAATCAAATCACTGTGAAGATTAGTTATCCGGTGCCCCTAATCCTCGAGTTGTTCACTTATCTGCAAAGTTCCACTATATTCACCAAATTGGATCTTCGTGGCGCATACAATCTCATCCGTATGCGCAAAGGTGATGATGGAAAAAAGCTTTTAATACCCGTTTTGGACATTACGAATATCTTGTCATGCCTTTTGGGCTTTGCAATGCCCCAGCAATGTTCCAACACTTCGTCAACAAGATATTTCGGGATTATTTGAACACATTCATAATTATCTACCTTGACGATATCCTCATTTTTTCACAGACCTATCAGGATCATGTGTCCCATGTCAAAAGGGTACTTTAACTTCTTAGGGATAACCATCTTTTTGCCAAGATGGAAAAGTGTTCTTTTCACCAGGATTCCATTTCCTTTTTAGGATATGTGATATCCAAAACTGGTTTCTAAATGGATCCTACCAAACTCAATGCCATACTAGAGTGGCCTAGACATGACTCCCTTAAAGCTCTCCAGCGTTTCCTTGGTTTTGCCGGTTACTACAGGAAGTTCATCAAAAGTTTTGCCACTATATCAGCACCCCTTACTTCTCTAACTAAAAAGGGGCAAAACGTCAAAGAGTGGTCTCCAAATGCTATTCAGGCTTTTGACTCCCTAAAGAATGCTTTTGCTTCTGCACCTATTCTTCGTAATTCTAATCCAAAACATCAATTCATCCTGGAAGTGGATGCTTCGTCTGTGGCTGCAGGAGCAGTCCTTTCTCAACGTATTCCAGAGTCTGGTAAGATACATCCCGTCGTTTTTTTCTCCAAGAAGTTCACCTCCTCAGAATTAAACTATGATGTGGGCAACAAAGAATTGCTGGCCATCAAAATGGCCTTAGTTGAATGGAGACATTGGTTAGAAGGCACAATCTACCCCTTCTCAATCCTCACAGATCATAAGAATTTACTTTATCTCCAGACAGCCAAACGTTTGAATTCCAGGCAAGCTCGATGGTCCTTGTTTTTCTCTCATTTCCATTATGTCTTATCCTATATTTCATATATTCCATATATAGCCCTACTATCGGCCTCTACTTTACAAGAACTATAAGCTGCTCAAAAAGACCTTCCTTTCACCTGCAAGCCTCCTGCTGGTCTGTTCTTTGTTCCTGAACATCTCAGATCTAAGTTGTTATCATGGGCTCATCACAGTCCTCTTTCTGGACACCTGGGTATCAGTAACACTATCTGGAACCTTAAACAACATGTCTGGTGGCCCTCTTTAACTAGGGATGCCAAAGATTACGTTTCCGCCTGTACCATATGTGCTTCCAACAAGATACCTCGGCAATTACCTTCTGGTTTTCTCCAACCTCTTCCCATCCCTCATTTACCTTGAACTTATTTATCCATGGATTTCGTTACTGGTCTCCCTCCTTCTGCTGGAAACAATACCATTTAGGTTATAGTCGACAGATTCACCAAAATCAGGCCATTTTGTGCCATTGTCTGGCTTACCCTCTGCTAAAACCCTTTCTGAATTGTTTATTCAACATGTTGTGAGACTTCATGGTTTCCCACTTGATATTGTCTCGGACAGGGGAGTTCAATTTGTCTCTCGTTTTTGGAAATCTCTTTGCAGGCAACGTGGTACTTCCATCTCCTTGTCCACATCTCATCATCCTCAGTCAAATGGACAAACTGAAAGAGTCAATCAGTGTTTGGAAACATACCTCAGGCATTATGTGGATCATCTCCACTCTAACTGGACCCACTACTTGCCTCTAGCTGAGTTGGCTCACAATGCCCGATACAATTCTTCTGTTAAAACTTCTCCCTTTAAAGCAGCTCATGGATTCCAACCCAGAACTTTTCCACTTCATACCTCTCTTTTGGAAATTCCTGCTGCTGATCTCACTGTCCGCAGACAAGAAAGATCCGCCTTCTCCTCGTCAAAGCTTCTAACCAATATAAATACTATGCTGATCGTAAACTTAAAAAGGCTCCCAAGTACCGTCCTGGAGACAAGATTTGGGTTTCTACACATCATCTTCATCTCAAACAACCCTCTATTAAACTGGGGCCACGTTATGTCGGTCCTTTCCGGATCCTGAGTTAGGTTTGCACTACTTCTTATCACATAGCTCTTCCTAAAACCCTTAAGGTTCATCCAGTTTTTCATGTCTCTCTTCTATAACCCACCACATTTAATAGATACTCCAGACCTAGGACCACTCCTTCTCCTCTGCTGGTTCAAGGACAACCGGAATTTGAAGTCAGTCACATTATCGATTCCAAACGTTTTTTCAAAATGTTATACTATCTCATCCACTGGAAAGGCTACCCACTAACAGAGCGGTCTTGGGAACCAGCTAGTCAAGTTCATGCTACTACTTTGGTCAAGGCTTTTCATGGTGCTCATCCCTCCAAACCTGGTTCTATCCCCTGGAGGGGTCGTTGAGGAGGGGTTGCTGTCACAATCTGATCCAATCATCACTGTGTTGCCACGGCTCCCAGATCTCTCTCAGCTACTGTGCGTTTCGTTGCTTAGCAATGTGACGCGGCCTTTCGGTTTCCGCCCCCCTCTTAAAAGCCTTGGCGGGACTTCGCTCCGGTGCCCATTTGTTGTTGTTCTTTCTGCTTCTGCATGCTGGCTCGTGAGTACTCTGATTTTTTCTTAAAGTAACACTGACCATTGCTTTGCCTGACCACTCTGCTGCCTCATCCTTGTATCTGATTAAAGGGGCACTGACCATTGCTTTGTCTGACCACTCTGCTGCCTCATACTTGTATCTGATTAAAGGGACACAGACTATTGCTTTGTCTGACCACTCTGCTGCCTCATCCTTGTATCTGATTAAAGGGACACAGACCATTGTTTTGCCTGACCACTATGCTGCCTCATCCTTGTATCTGATTAAAGGGACACTGACCATTGCTTTGCCTGACTACTCTGCTGCCTCATCCTTGTATATGATTAAAGGGACACTGACCATTGCTTTGCCTGACCACTCTGCTGCCTCATCCTTGTATTTGATTAAAGGGACACAGACCATTGCTTTGCCTGACCACTCTGCTGCCTCATCCTTGTACTTGATTAAAGGGACATTGTCCACTGCTTCATTTGATCACTCAACTGCCTTATCCTATGCCTGTTTTAAAACTCCAATCCGAATACCTGCATCTGTGAGTACTCTTTTCTTTTTCTACAAATTAACCTGTTCATTGTTATTCCTGAGTGGGTCACGTCCTGGTTTCCTCTCAGCGTGCTAGCGTGTGTTTATCTTTTCATGCTAGCAGTTGGGTCCAATCCTGGACTGATTCTATACGGCTGATACTATCACTAACGAATCAAATTGCTCGATACTTGTGTCATTGATCACTCATCAGAACTTGTAAGTGCCATTTGTTACATTGTGTATTGTTACATTGTGTATTATACTTTGAAAGTATGTATATGTGAAATTAGTAATAAAGATAAACATTGATGCTGACATTAGGACACACAGTGTAATATTTTTGTCAAGGATTTTAAAATTCGAATTGATGTTTGATTCAATATAATCTTAAACTGATAGCTCAAAGGAATAGCCCACCTAACTTTAAACTGTCATGATTCAGATACAGCAGAAGGTAAAATCACCCCTTTACTGGCATATTTTCAGATTATTTCTTCCTTCTCTTGAATTTCTTTTTCAGTAAGATATGTCATCTTATATGCCAGCCCATTTTATAACACACACACGTATATATATATATATATACACATATATATACATATATATACAAGTATGTGCAAAGATATATGTACAAATTCTAGCATTAATAATCATTTAAAAAAAATATGAGATAAAAGCATATCATGACTTCTAGAAATACAAATACACATTAATTTATATGAAAGTATCATATAACAGATTTTTTTGTAGAACAAATAAATATAAAAATAACTTTTTATGAGATATTGTTTGTTGAGGTATAAATCTAGCTATTTCTTGGACATTAACAGTTGAAAAATAAAAGATTAGCTTTAGAGAAATGTGCTTGTTCATGGACAGTAATGAAATGGTATAAATAAAGTTTGGAAAAACCAGAATAACCGTGACATTGATGACTGTTAGTTAACACCAGTCCGATGCTCTTCGCACCGTACTTGACGCGTGTGTTTTTGACGGCTTTTTAAAAATTAAGGAGATCGTATTCAGGTCCGCGGCATCGATGTTTGGCGATCGTATTGACACCGGCAAATGCAACATACTTGATGCTTTGATAAATAGGCCCCTTAGTCTGATCTCAGTTGATAGCATATTTCTTCTTGTTCTGCTTCTCTTCGCAGATACATCTCTTGTTCTTGTTTGTGGGTTATATTTCTTCTGCAATATGTTAGTAATATCACCTTTATATTACGTTTGTTATAATCATTTCTTCACACAATAATGCCTACTTTTATGTGCTTAACTCCTTTTGGTCAACATTGAAACGCTTTCCTTAAAAAGGTATCCCAGTACCAATAAACACCATGGGCTCCATTTATTAAGCTACAGGAGCAGCTTCAAATATCCATCTTTTCAGACTTGCATGAGTGAGGCTGAAATACTAGTTAAGTTACTGCAGCCATAAGACCGCTTCTACATAACCTAAAGAGTGGCAAATTAGGATGATTGACAGCCCCAATTCACGCATTATGGGCCAATGGCTAGCAGGGGGCAGCATTGCACAATCAGTGGCTTGTGCATGCTCACTGAGAGGGCTGGCAGACAAGGGGCTCCATGTACTAAGCATAGAAAGCTGCTCCGGAGCCCTTGCGGGGCAGGTTCGCATATGCGAGCCTGCTTCCCACACTGTAAGAAGCAGTGGTCATTAGACCGCTGCTTCTTAAGTTTGTTACACACTGCAAGGGGAGCAGCACGCAGCGTGTAGATGCGGATGTGCGTGCTCAGTGTGTCTTTCCTTTTCATCTCTGAGCACTCTGCTGCTCCAGGTCGCCTAGCTGAGTGCTCAGAGATGAAATATGTGAACTTCAGAAGTAATGCAACGCGGTGCGAAGCAGCTGCTTCGCCTCGCACAGCATCGCTTGCAGTGTGTCACAGCCTTAACTCTCTACACCACCTCTGAATTGGCGATGGGAAAATCACAGAGTTTTGATAATCCCTTCTCTCACGCGATTGGTCGTGTGAGAGAAGGGGCGGGCATTTGAGCGTGTAATTATACATACGGGCAGCGGATCCTGTTCATCCGCTGCTCCTATGTAGCGAAGGAGAGCGGACAACTTCTCAAGTTGAGAAGCTTGTCCGCTTGCTCCTTCGTTCATGGGCCCATGGTTTGTAATAGCGAACCTCATCTGTTCAGCCCTTAATAAATGAAGCCTTATATATTTTCTCCACATTTAGCCATTTCAGGTGGCATTTACAAGACACAAATTCACCTTAAAGTGGAACAAAAATATTACTTTATTATTGTATTTCCTTTTAAAATTTATCTTACAATACGCTTTGCCTGAATTCCTCTGAAGTAAAGAAAATACATAAAAAAGAAAAATCAGCATGAACACAGATTTAAATCAGATTCTAATAAATATAAAATGGAATTGAAGTCTTTTTTTTCTTCTCCGCTGCAATATTTTGTAACAATATGCTTAAATCCAATAAAAATGTATGAAACAAACCTGTGTGTTGTTTCAAATTTCAAACAAAAATTTGTTATTGATTGTGCTTTTAGTTCCATTTCAAAGAATTATTGATGGCAGAAGATATATTAATTATTCAACATCAGTAGTACAGATTGGCTTTTGTCTTTATTTATGGATAAATAGAAATAAAAAGCAATCACTTTTTTTTTTTCTTTCCAAAATTGTAAACTCAGCTTCTAACAATGATTGTTTAGCTATTTTTGATGCAGAAGAGATCTGCAAGAGAATTAGTTCCCAGGGGGCAACTGTTACATTACATTTATGATACCAAGAATATAAAACTCAAAATTCAAATTAAACAGACAAAGGAGAGAAAGCATAAGAATCATTTCTTAAAAAAAGAACAACCATAGTTTAACCACAAATATGTGGTTAAAAAAACAACAACCTGAAGCTAATATAAAATACACTGTTTTATCAAATATTATTAAGCAAAGGCAAAAAAACTGGATTATAC
The DNA here is from genome assembly GCF_027579735.1 of Bombina bombina. Classification (NCBI taxonomy): domain Eukaryota; kingdom Metazoa; phylum Chordata; class Amphibia; order Anura; family Bombinatoridae; genus Bombina; species Bombina bombina. The sequence goes on from NC_069506.1 coordinate 315,475,701, forward strand.
AAAATTACTCATTAAACTAGATAGATAGCTAGATAGATAGATAGCTATATATATATTAATATATATATATAGATAGATAGATAGATAGATAGATAGATAGATAGATAGATAGACAGATAGAAAGATAGACAGATAGAAAGATAGACAGATAGAAAGATAGACAGATAGAAAGATAGATAGATAATCTTTGCTTTAAGGGACACTGAACCCAATTTTTTTCTTTTGTTATTCAGATAGGGCATGCAATTTTAAGTAACTTTCTAATTTACTCCTATTATCATTTTTTCTTCATTCTCTTGGTATCTTTATTTGAAATGCAAGAATGTAAGTTTAGAAGTCGGCCCATTTTTGGTTCACAACCTGGGTTGTTCTTGCTGATTTGTGACTAAATTCACCCACCAATAAACAAGTGCTGTCCAGGGTCCTAAACCAAAAATGTGCTGGCTCCTTAGCTTAGATGCCTTCTTTTTCAAATAAAGATAGCAAGAGAATGAAGAAAACATGATAATAGGAGTAAATTATTTAAAATATGGAATTATGTTTTTGTTATTATAGTTTAGATTTACTAACCATAGAGAGCACACACAAAAAACTAAGGTGAAAGAAAATAAGGTGATACAGTTTAAATTGCTAACCAAATCTTTATTATAATAAAGCTAGGATATTCAAATCTAGTTAAACACATGGAAACAATATTTTAAGTATGATAGATGGGTATCATAAACCTTTCAATGTAATATTCCACAATTAATTCATTTCCTTATTTTTCTTGGAAGCTAAAAAATAAAACATGGTAGCTAATTTATTTTGATGATGCAGTCAAACGTGTCAAAATATATAATTTTTTTATTTTTAAATCAAAGTTTTTTATTTAAGGTATTTAGTAAAACAACATTCTTGCTATGTCACCAACAAAACCATTTCTGCTGCATAGAAATAGCTATCCATATATAATATAATAAAAAAAAGATACATAAGTGACCTCTGAGATCACACAGCAAAACATAAGGACAACATCATAGTGAATTATTCAATAATTGGTTAGTGAAATATATAAGAAAACATATTATAAGAAAAACATTATAACAGCCATTCTTAATGCAAGTATATTAATCTCATTTGATACCTTAGAATTTTATTTTAACTTGTTGCACTGTCTCCAGCACCTCTTTGTTAAAATATTCTGTCTAGTAGTGTGATACTTTAAACCAGCATACTTTGAATAATAACCAACAAGAAGAGAGGTACCCTTCTAAAAATAAAAACACAAGAAAAAATATAATATCTCTGATAATGGACTAAATATAGAGTACATAGAGCGGATTAATACCGCAGGAATATTCACCAAAATGGGTGAATAGAGACTAATCTTAGTCATGGGGGGAGGGAGGTGAGAGATGAATGTAAACTACAGTTACCTCCTATACTTATAATCTTAGGCCTAGATTTAGAGTTGGGCGGTAGCCGTCAAAACCAGTGTTAGAGGCTCCTAACGCTGGTTTTACCGCCCTCTGGTATTTGGAGCCAGTCATTAAAGGGTCTAACGCTCACTTTCCAGCCGCGACTTTTCCATACCGCAGATCCCCTTACGTCAATTGCGTATCCTATCTTTTCAATGGGATCTTTCTAACGCTGGTATTTAGAGTCGTGGCTGAAGTGAGCGTTAGAAATCTAACGACAAAACGCCAGCTGCAGAAAAAAGTCAGGAGTTAAGAGCTTTCTGGGCTAACGCCGGTTCATAGAGCTCTTAACTACTGTGCTCTAAAGTACACTAACACCCATAAACTACCTATGTACCCCTAAACCGAGGTCCCCCCACATCGCCGCCACTATATTTAAATTTTTTAACCCCTAATCTGCCGTTCCGTACACCGCCGCCAACTACGTTATCCCTATGTACCCCTAATCTGTTGCCCCTAACACCGCCGACCCCTATATTATATTTATTAACCCCTAATCTGCCCCCCACAACGTCGCCGCCAGCTACCTACAATTATTAACCCCTAATCTGCCGACCGGAGCTCACCGCTAGTATAATAAATGTATTAACCCCTAATCCGCCTCACTCCCGCCTCAATAACCCTATAATAAATAGTATTAACCCCTAATCTGCCCTCCCTAACATCGCCGACAGCTAACTTCAAGTATTAACCCCTAATCTGCCGATTGGAGCTCACCGCTACTCACCGCTAATAAATTCTTAAACCCCTTAAGCTAATTCTAACCCTAACACTAACACCCCCCCCTAAGTTAAATATTATTTTTAGCTAACAAAATAAATTAAGTCTTATTAAATAAATTATTCCTATTTAAATCTAAATACTTACCTGTAAAATAAATCCTAATATAGCTACATATAAATTACAATTATATCTTAGCTATTTTAGGATTAATATTTATTTTACAGACAACTTTGCAATTATATTAACCAGGTACAATAGCTATTAAATAGTTAATAACTATTTAATAGTTACCTAGTTAAAATAATTACAAAATTACCTGTAAAATAAATCCTAACCTAAGTTACAATTAAACCTAACACTACACTATCAATAAATTAATTAAATAAAATACCTATAATTACCTACAATTAAACCTAACACTACACTATCAATAAATAAATTAAATACAATTCCTACAAATAAATACAATTAAATAAACTAACTAAAGTACAAAAAATAAAAAAGAACTAAGTTACAAAAAATAAAAATATATTTACAAACATTAGAAAAAAAATTACAACAATTTTAAACTAATTACACCTACTCTAAGCCCCCTAATAAAATAACAAAGACCCCCAAAATAAAAAAATGCCCTACCCTATTCTAAATTACAAAAGTTCAAAGCTCTTTTACCTTACCAGCCCTTAAAAGGGCCCTTTGCGGGGCATGCCCCAAAGAATTCAGCTCTTTTGCCTGTAAAAAAAACATACAATACCCCCCCAACATTACAACCCACCACCCACATACCCCTAATCTAACCCAAACCCCCCTTAAATAAACCTAACACTAAGCCCCTGAAGATCTTCCTACCTTGTCTTCACCATGCCAGGTATCACCGATCGTTTCAGGCTCCGAAATCTTCATCCAAGCCCAAGCGGGGGCTAGACATCCATCATCCGACGGCTGAAGAAGTCCAGAAGAGGCTCCAAAGCCTTCATCCTATCCGGGAAGAAGAGTAGATCTGGACCGGAAACCATCTTCTTCCAAGCGGCATCTTCTATCTTCATCCGATGAGGACCGGCTCCATCTTGAAGACTTCCACCGCGGACCCATCTTCTTCTTCCGACCGACGACTTCCCGATGAATGACGGTTCCTTTAAGGGACGTCATCCAAGATGGCGTCCCTCGAATTCCGATTGGCTGATAGGATTCTATCAGCCAATCGGAATTAAGGTAGGACAATTCTGATTGGCTGATAGAATCAATGTCAATCCGATTGGCTGATCCGATCAGCCAATCAGATTGAGCTCGCATTCTATTGGCTGATCGGAACAGCCAATAGAATGCGAGCTCAATCTGATTTGCTGATTGAATTTGATTCTGATTGGCCGATTCAATCAGATTGAACTTGATTCTGATTGGCTGATTCCATCAGCCAATCAGAATTTTCCTACCTTAATTCCGATTGGCTGATAGAATCCTATCAGCCAATCGGAATTCGAGGGACGCCATCTTGGATGACGTCCCTTAAAGGAACCGTCATTCGTCGGGAAGTCGTCGGAAGAAGAAGATGGGTCCGCGGTGAAGGTCTTCAAGATGGAGCCGGTCCTCATCGGATGAAGATAGAAGATGCCGCTTGGAAGAAGATGGTTGCCGGTCCGGATCTACTCTTCTTCCCGGATAGGATGAAGACTTTGGAGCCTCTTCTGGACCTCTTCAGCCGTCAGATGATGGATGTCTAGCCCCCGCTTGGGCTTGGATGAAGATTTCGGAGCCTGGAACGATCGGTGATACCTGGCATGGTGAAGACAAGGTAGGAAGATCTTCAGGGGCTTAGTGTTAGGTTTATTTAAGGGGGGTTTGGGTTAGATTGGGGGTATGTGGGTGGTGGGTTGTAATGTTGGGGGGGGTATTGTATGGTTTTTTTTTACAGGCAAAAGAGCTGAATTCTTTACCATGGTAAGGTAAAAGAGCTTTGAACTTTTGTAATTTAGAATAGGGTAGGACATTTTTTTATTTTGGGGGTCTTTGTTATTTTATTAGGGGGTTTAGAGTAGGTGTAATTAGTTTAAAATTGTTGCAATTTTTTTCTAATGTTTGTAAATATTTTTTTATTTTTTGTAACTTAGTTCTTTTTTATTTTTTGTACTTTAGTTAGTTTATTTAATTGTATTTATTTGTAGATATTGTATTTAATTTATTTATTGATAGTGTAGTGTTAGGTTTAATTGTAGATAATTGTAGGTATTTTATTTAATTAATTTATTGATAGTGTAGTGTTAGGTTTAATTGTAACTTAGGTTAGGATTTATTTTACAGGTAATTTTGTAATTATTTTAACTATTTTAGCTATTAAATAGTTCTTAACTATTTAATAGCTATTGTACCTGGATAAAATAAATACAAAGTTACTTGTAAAATAAATATAAATCCTAAAATAGCTATAATATAATTATAATTTATATTGTAGCTATATTAGGATTTATTTTACAGGTAAGTATTTAGCTTTAAATAGGAATAATTTATTTAATAAGAGTTAATTTATTTCGTTAGATAAAAATTATATTTAACTTAGGGGGGTGTTAGTGTTAGGGTTAGACTTAGCTTTAGGGGTTAATCCATTTATTAGAATAGCGGTGAGCTCCGATCGGCAGATTAGGGGTTAATAATTGAAGGTAGGTGTCGGCGATGTTAGGGAGGGCAGATTAGGGGTTAATACTATTTATGATAAGGTTAGTGAGGCGGATTAGGGGTTAATAACTTTATTATAGTAGCGCTCAGGTCCGCTCGGCAGATTAGGGGTTAATAAGTGTAGGCAGGTGTCGGCGACGTTGTGGGGGGCAGATTAGGGGTTAATAAATATAATATAGGGGTCGGCGATGTTAGGGCAGCAGATTAGGGGTACATAGGGATAACGTAGGTTGCAGCGGTTTACGGAGCGGCAGATTAGGGGTTAAAAAAAATATGCAGGGGTCAGCGATAGCGGGGGCGGCAGATTAGGGGATAATAAGTGTAAGGTTAGGGGTGTTTAGACTCGGGGTACATGTTAGAGTGTTAGGTGCAGACGTAGGAAGTGTTTCCCCATTGGAAACAATGGGGCTGCGTTAGGAGCTGAACGCTGCTTTTTTGCAGGTGTTAGGTTTTTTTTCAGCTCAAACAGCCCCATTGTTTCCTATGGGAGAATCGTGCACGAGCACGTTTTTGAGGCCGGCCGCGTCCGTAAGCAACTCTGGTATCGAGAGTTGCATTTGCGGTAAAAATGCTCTACTCTCCTTTTTTGGAGCCTAACGCAGCATTTGTTTGAACTCTCGATACCAGAGTTAATTTTATGGTGCGGCCAGAAAAAAGCCCGCGGAGCGTTAACAGACCTTTTACCGCCGAACTCCAAATCTAGGCCTCTAAATCTAGCCGTTAGTTAAGAGATACATATTTGTCCCTGTGAAATATGTAATTTCTCAGCTTTAAACAGCGGGTTAATATCACTAAATGATTCACCAAACTGGGTGAATACTAAAAAGGAGAAGGGAAGGAGACAGGAAACATTGCCTTCTAAGACGACAAGTGTCTGCGGTATTAAAATGAAAAGTATAAAACATGGGTGCTATACCTGCAACATAGAAGTCTTAAATGCTACCTGGGTGGTGTACATATAAAAACACTACAGACTGACATTGTTAGATCATGAATACCCTGACATAGGCTACCATATACTATGTACCCCACTTATTAGCATCATAATAAGTGAAGGGAGCACATGACATAAAAAGTGCAAGGTGTAGATCTTGGCAGAAGTCAATGCTAAATAGCTAAAGGTAAACCTCTGTCAAAGAAATAATGCCATCACAATTGTGGTCTGTAGAAGGTGGAAACATTATGGCAAATCAAAAACAGCATAGTAAAAAGTAGTGCTAAATATAGATAGCATGTGCTTATTAAACATCCTAGCATCTAATAACTATAGCTGCTCATGTAATATATAAAGTAATTGCATAAGGCTATAGTAGTATATAAACACTGACAGTGAACGAGATCCACTCCATTTTGAACCCTGAGGAAGGGTGGTAAATGAGATTAATTTAGGTATGTTTAGTTATTTTAGGTCTGATTTACAGGACGCCCTCTCGGCCGCCGACAGCGCCCATCAAACATAAAACAATTTAGCACAAACTAGTCAGATGCCCTCGACTACGTCGACTAGATATTATCTGTCCCCAGTATAAACATTATACCCCACCTGTGTATCACATAAGTATACTGAACCCCATTACTTGCTCTGAGTTCTAGCTGCAACAACTTCATGTTATGTATACCTAAATTAGAATATATATAGTGTATATTATGATTACCCATGTTGCGAACAGACAGAAATAAAGTATATCAAAGCTTGTAGAAAGAAACTAGATTACCAAGAGCATGTTTGCAAGTGCCTAGCTACTTAACCCTAAGGTTATAACAATTTAAGGAGAGATAACATTGTTCCCCTATATTATAAGTGTTAAAGACAAATAAACTCGACAGGGGGACAAACATACAACCCCAAACAACATCACAGGTTGGAGAATAAACAGGAAACTGGCTGCAGTCTAGGCACAGTCCCACATTTTGTTAATGGTTGTTAATGTCATCCAATACCGCTTTTCTGAAAATATCCCACACCGGATTTGATAGGTAGCGGGTAAGGCAGTTTGTAGAAGTCCCATATCAGCTGTAAGCGATCAACAAAAGACAGCGGTTGTTTGTACCTGGAGCCTCCATCCCGCTGTGCGGTGAGCACACGACAGTTACCAAAAGCTAAAGGAGGACTTGTAGGAGGTATCAGTGAGTTACTCAAAGCTTGTACCTCTTCGGACACTTCTGAGTTTGCAAGCATAACTGCCAACATTTCCTTCCTCTGTTTAGTTACCAATTCTTCCTTTCGCTTATTATGGGCATGTAGTGCACCCATTATAATGGGCGATTGACACCAGGGCTCCACATCCCTGCAGCAACCATCAAGAGATGCCTGCAAAGCTTCAGTATGTACGTCCTCCCGTGGTAAACTGACCGCCGTCTGCAGTACCTTCATACAAGAGGTATGATGTCGGTCCAGGCGCTCGGAAAGTTCACTTAAGAGGATAGTTATAACATCCATAGTGGTAGGTCTCAAGGTTATTTTCTATTGGCCGCTGTTACCAGAGAAGTTTGTTATGGGCCCGAGCTGTGCAGAGTGATCTGCTGACAAAAATGACGACGACTCGTACCACTAAAAATGTGGCTTTGTTGTCACACATGGGGCCCCGACCTGACCCCCTAGTTGCTGTAATATAGTTCTTGTCATGAAGCGGGGTTGCTGCAGCCCAATGATCCAATGTGGATTGTGAGGCTGTAAGTAATCTAGATATGGCTTGTGGGCCTAGTAAAAGCCTCCGTAGTTATGTGGTCAGATGAGTAGCAATTATCAACTACACCTAGCTGAGTAGAGGTGCCAAGTTCAGGTTAGGTTGGGCTTGAGATAGGCATGTTATTTTTGGAGCTGGTTATATCAGTATAGCGAAAAATATTGCTTAATTAGGCCATTTGGCTGAGGAGCTCATGCAGCATGCGACCGCTCCCGTCTCCAGTTGGCCAAAATATATAATTTTTACACACACACAGCTCCCTAAATAGTTGTCTTTTTTGGAAGCTGAATGCAGAATCTTACAATGTTTAATTACCAAATAAAAAAAAAATAGGCATGATATGCAAGGTAACATTTATAGGGATCAAGTGGGTAGAAGGCCTTGCCGAGAGTTACACTATAGTAGTCAGCTCTTATGGAGGGGATCTACAAACAGCTGGGCTCATATTCTTACATGCTAAGGGGGTTCAAGGGGATAACTAAGGAGGAGAGGAACTGGTTTTAGGGAAGGTTAGTGTAGGTTGTATGCATCCCTGAACACTAGAGTCTTTAGGGAGCTCTTGAAATTTTTAAAGCTAGAGGAGAGTCTTGTGGAGTGAGGCAGGGGGTTCCACAAGATAGGGGCCAGTCTAGAGAAGTCCTGTAGGGAGTATGAGGAGGTAACAACAGAGGAGGAGAGGAGGAGTTTGTGAGCAGAGCGAAGGGGACGGAAGGGAGATTATCTATATAGAAGGTCTGAGATATAGGAACAGTGCATTTAAGGGCCTTGTTTGTCAGAATTTTGTGTTTTATTCTGGAGGTTAGAGGAAGCCAGAGAAGGGATTGGCCGAGATGAAGAGTGACATGTAAGGGAGACAAGCCTGGCAGAGGCATTCATTATGGATTGTAAAGGAGCTAGATGGCAGCTAGGGAGACCAGAGAGGATGGAGTTGAAGTAGTCAATGCAGTAAGGATGACAGAGTGAATTGTTTGTTGAGGTATAAATGTAGCTATTTCTTGGACATCAACAGTTGAAAAATAAAAGATTAGCTTTAGAGAAATGTGCTTGTTCATGGACAGTAATGCAATGGTATAAATAAAGTTTGGAAAAACCAGAATAACCGCAACATTGATGACTGGGATCAAGTGGGTAGAAGGCCCTGCCGAGAGTTACACTATAGTAGTCAGCTCTTATGGAGCGGATCTACAAACAGCTGGGCTCATATTCTTACATGCTAAGGGGATTCAAGGGGATAACTAAGGAGGAGAGGAACTGGTTTTAGGAAAGGTTAGTGTAGGTTGTATGCATCCCTGAACAGTAGAGTCTTTTGGGAGCTCTTGAAACTTTTAAAGCTAGAGGAGAGTCTTGTGGAGTGAGGCAGGGGGTTCCACAAGATAGGGGCCAGTCTAGAGAAGTCCTGTAGATGGGAGTATGAGGAGGTAACAAGAGAGGAGGAGAGGAGGAGTTTGTGAGCAGAGCGAAGGGGACGGAAGGGAGATTATCTATATAGAAGGTCTCAGATATAGGGAGAACAGTGCATTTAAGGGCCTTGTTTGTCAGAATTTTGTGTTTTATTCTGGAGGTTAGAGGAAGCCAGAGAAGGGATTGGCAGAGATGAAGAGTGACATGTAATGGAGACAAGCCTGGCAGAGGCATTCATTATGGATGGTAAAGGAGCTAGATGGCAGCTAGGGAGACCAGAGAGGATGGAGTTGAAGTAGTCAATGCAGTAAGGGTGACAGAGTGGATTAAAATCTTAGGCCTAGATTTGGAGTTCGGCGGTAGCCGTCAAAACCAGCGTTAGAGGCTCCTAACGCTGGTTTTGGCCGCCCGCTGGTATTTGGAGTCAGTGATTAAAGGGTCTAACGCTCACTTTTCAGCCGCGACTTTTCCATACCGCAGATCCCCTTACGTCAATTGCGTATCCTAACTTTTCAATGGGATCTTTCTAACGCTAGTATTTAGAGTCGTTTCTGAAGTGAGCGTTAGAGCTCTAACGACAAAATTCCAGCCGCCTGAAAATAGCAGGAGTTAAGAGCTTTCTGGCTAACGCCGGTTCATAAAGCTCTTAACTACTGTACCCTACACTAACACCCATAAACTACCTATGTACCCCTAAACCGAGCTCCCCCCACATCGCCGCCACTCGATTAAAATTTTTAACCCCTAATCTGCCGACCGCCACCTACGTTATACTTATGTACCCCTAATCTGCTGCCCCTAACCCCGCCGACCCCTGTATTACATTTATTAACCCCTAACCTGCCCCCCACAACGTCGCCGCCAGCTACTTAAAATAATTAACAAGTACAAAAAATAAAAAAGAACTAAGTTACAAAAAATAATAAAATATTTACAAACATAAGAAAAATATTACAACAATTTTAAACTAATTACACCTACTCTAAGCCCCCTAATAAAATAACAAAGCCCCCCAAAATAAAAAATTCCCTACCCTATTCTAAATTAAAAAAGTTACAAGCTCTTTTACCTTACCAGCCCTGAACAGGGCCCTTTGCGGGGCATGCCCCAAGGATTTCAGCTCTTTTGCCTGTAAAAAAAAACATACCATACCCCCCCCCCCCCAACATTACAACCCACCACCCACATACCCCTAATCTAACCCAAACCCCCCTTAAATAAACCTAACACTAAGCCCCTGAAGATCTTCCTACCTTGTCTTCACCATACCAGGTTCACCGATCCGTCCTGGCTCCAACATCTTCATCCAACCCAAGCGGGGGTTGGCGATCCATCATCCGGTGCTGAAGAGGTCCAGAAGAGGCTCCAAAGTCTTCCTCCTATCCGGCAAGAAGAGGACATCCGGACCGGCAAACATCTTCTCCAAGCGGCATCTTCAATCTTCTTCCATCCGGTGCGGAGCGGGTCCATCTTGAAGCAGGTGACGCGGATCCATCCTCTTCTTCCGTTGTCTCCCGACGAATGACGGTTCCTTTAAGGGACGTCATCCAAGATGGCGTCCCTCGAATTCCGATTGGCTGATAGGATTCTATCAGCCAATCGGAATTAAGGTAGGAATATTCTGATTGGCTGATGGAATCAGCCAATCAGAATCAAGTTCAATCCGATTGGCTGATCCAATCAGCCAATCAGATTGAGCTCGCATTCTATTGGCTGTTCCGGAAGATCTTCAGGGGCTTAGTGTTAGGTTTATTTAAGGGGGGTTTGGGTTAGATTAGGGGTATGTGGGTGGTGGGTTGTAATGTTGGGGGGGGGGTATGGTATGTTTTTTTTTACAGGCAAAAGAGCTGAAATCCTTGGGGCATGCCCCGCAAAGGGCCCTGTTCAGGGCTGGTAAGGTAAAAGAGCTTGTAACTTTTTTAATTTAGAATAGGGTAGGGAATTTTTTTATTTTGGGGGGCTTTGTTATTTTATTAGGGGGCTTAGAGTAGGTGTAATTAGTTTAAAATTGTTGTAATATTTTTCTTATGTTTGTAAATATTTTATTATTTTTTGTAACTTAGTTCTTTTTTATTTTTTGTACTTTAGCTAGTTTATTTAATTGTATTTATTTGTAGGAATTGTGTTTAATTAATTTATTGATAGTGTAGTGTTAGGTTAATTGTAGGTAATTGTAGGTAGTTTATTTAATTAATGTATTGATAGGGTAGTGTTAGGTTTAATTATATCTTAGGTTAGGATTTATTTTACAGGTAAATTTGTTATTATTTTAACTAGGTAACTATTAAATAATTCTTAACTATTAAAAAATATGCAGGTGTCAGCGATAGCGGGGGCGGCATATTAGGGGTTAATAAGTGTAAGGCTAGGGGTGTTTAGACTCGGGGTTCATGTTAGGTGCAGACTTAGAAACTGTTTCCCCATAGGAAATAATGGGGCTGCGTTAGGAGCTGAACGCTGCTTTTTTGCAGGTGTTAGGTTTTTTTTTCAGCTCAAACTGCCCCATTGTTTCCTATGGGGGAATCGTGCACGAGCACGTTTTTGAAGCTGGCCGCGTCCGTAAGCACCGCTGGTATTGAGAGTTGCAGTGGCGGTAAATTATGCTCTACGCTCCTTTTTTGGAGCCTAACGCAGCCATTCTGTGAACTCTCAATACCAGCGGTATTTAAAAGGTGCGGGGGAAAAAAAGCCAGCGTTAGCTACGTGGGTCGTTACCGACAAAACTCTAAATCTAGCCGTATGTTACAAAAAATGTGACAAAAATATATATATAATATAATGCAAATTTGTGGAACCAAATCATAAGGTGTATTTCCAAAAGTCAAATAATACACAACAGCTATATCTTTAAGTGGGTGATACTGGATGAATAGCGTCTCTTCTTAGAGGAAATCCACAAGGTAATTCACAAGTCTATTACACAAGTGACGTTGGGAGCCATAAAAGAAATTAAGCAAACATAGGCCTAGATTTGGAGTTCGGCGGTAGCCGTCAAAACCAGCGTTAGAGGCTCCTAACACTGGTTTTGGCCGCCCGCTGGTATTTGGAGTCAGTGATTAAAGGGTCTAACGCTCACTTTTCAGCCGCGACTTTTCCATACCGCAGATCCCCCTACGCCATTTGCGTAGCCTATCTTTTCAATGGGATCTTTCTAACGCTGGTATTTAGAGTCGTTTCTGAAGTGAGCGTTAGAGCTCTAACGACAAGATTCCAGCCGCCTGAAAATAGCAGGAGTTAAGAGCTTTCTGGCTAACGCCGGTTCATAAAGCTCTTAACTACTGTACCCTAAAGTACACTAACACCCATAAACTACCTATGTACCCCTAAACCGAGGCCCCCCCACATCGCCGACACTCGATTAAAATTTTTAACCCCTAATCTGCTGACCGCCACCTACGTTATATTTATGTACCCCTAATCTGCTGCCCTAACCCCGCCGACCCCTGTATTATATTTATTAACCCCTAACCTGCCCCCCACAACATCGCCGCCAGCTACTTAAAAAAATTAACCCCTAATCTTCCGACCGCAAAGCGCCGCCACCTACGTTATCCCTATGTACCCCTAATCTGCTACCCCTAACACCGCCGACCCCTATATTATATTTATTAACCCCTAATCTGCCCCCCACAACGTCGCCGACACCTGCCTACACTTATTAACTCCTAATCTGCCGAGCGGACCTGAGCGCTACTATAATAAAGTTATTAACCCCTAATCCGCCTCACTAACCCTATCATAAATAGTATTAACCCCTAATCTGCCCTCCCTAACATCGCCGACACCTACCTTCAATTATTAACCCCTAATCTTCCGATCGGAGCTCACCGCTATTCTAATAAATGGATTAACCCCTAAAGCTAAGTCTAACCCTAACACTAACACCCCCCTAAGTTAAATATAATTTACATCTAACGAAATAAATTAACTCTTATTAAATAAATGATTCCTATTTAAAGCTAAATACTTACCTGTAAAATAAATCCTAATATAGCTACAATATAAATTATAATTATATTATAGCTATTTTAGGATTAATATTTATTTTACAGGCAACTTTGTAATTATTTAACCAGGTACAATAGCTATTAAATAGTTAAGAACTATTTAATAGTTACCTAGTTAAAATAATAACAAATTTACCTGTAAAATAAATCCTAACCTAAGTTATAATTAAACCTAACACTACCCTATCAATAAAATAATTAAATAAACTACCTACAATTACCTACAATTAACCTAACACTACACTATCAATAAATTAATTAAACACAATTCCTACAAATAAATACAATTAAATAAACTAGCTAAAGTACAAAAAATAAAAAAGAACTAAGTTACAGAAAATAAAAAAATATTAACAAACATAAGAAAAATATTACAACAATTTTAAACTAATTACACCTACTCTAAGCCCCCTAATAAAATAACAAAGCCCCCCAAAATAAAAAATTCCCTACCCTATTCTAAATTAAAAAAGTTACAAGCTCTTTTACCTTACCAGCCCTGAACAGGGCCCTTTGCGGGGCATGCCCCAAGAAGTTCAGCTCTTTTGCCTGTAAAAAAAACATACAATACCCCCCCCAACATTACAACCCACCACCCACATACCCCTAATCTAACCCAAACCCCCTTAAATAAACCTAACACTAATCCCCTGAAGATCTTCCTACCTTGTCTTCACCATCCAGGTATCACCGATCCGTCCTGGCTCCAAGATCTTCATCCAACCCAAGCGGGGGGTTGGCGATCCATAATCTGGTGCTGAAGAGGTCCAGAAGAGGCTCCAAAGTCTTCCTCCTATCCGGCAAGAAGAGGACATCCGGACCGGCAAACATCTTCTCCAAGCGGCATCTTCGATCTTCTTCCATCCGGAGCGAAGCGGCAGGATCCTGAAGACCTCCAGCGCGGAACATCCATCCGGACCGACGACTGAACGACGAATGACTGTTCCTTTAAGGGACGTCATCCAAGATGGCGTCCCTCGAATTCCGATTGGCTGATAGGATTCTATCAGCCAATCGGAATTAAGGTAGGAATTTTCTGATTGGCTGATGGAATGAGCCAATCAGAATCAAGTTCAATCCGATTGGCCGATCCAATCAGCCAATCAGATTGAGCTCGCATTCTATTGGCTGATCGGAACAGCCAATAGAATGCGAGCTCAATCTGATTGGCTGATTGGATCAGCCAATCGGATTGAACTTGATTCTGATTGGCTCATTCCATCAGCCAATCAGAAAATTCCTACCTTAATTCCGATTGGCTGATAGAATCCTATCAGCCAATCGGAATTCGAGGGACGCCATCTTGGATGACGTCCCTTAAAGGAACAGTCATTCGTCGTTCAGTCGTCGGTCCGGATGGATGTTCCGCGCTGGAGGTCTTCAGGATCCTGCCGCTTCGCTCCGGATGGAAGAAGATCGAAGATGCCGCTTGGAGAAGATGTTTGCCGGTCCGGATGTCCTCTTCTTGCCGGATAGGAGGAAGACTTTGGAGCCTCTTCTGGACCTCTTCAGCACCGGAATATGGATCGCCAACCCCCGCTTGGGTTGGATGAAGATCTTGGAGCCAGGATGGATCGGTGATACCTGGATGGTGAAGACAAGGTAGGAAGATCTTCAGGGGATTAGTGTTAGGTTTATTTAAGGGGGGTTTGGGTTAGATTAGGGGTATGTGGGTGGTGGGTTGTAATGTTGGGGGGGGGTATTGTATGTTTTTTTTTACAGGCAAAAGAGCTGAAATTCTTGGGGCATGCACCGCAAAGGGCCCTGTTCAGGGCTGGTAAGGTAAAAGAGCTTGTAACTTTTTTAATTTAGAATAGGGTAGGGAATTTTTTATTTTGGGGGGCTTTGTTATTTTATTAGGGGGCTTAGAGTAGGTGTAATTAGTTTAAAATTGTTGTAATATTTTTCTTATGTTTGTAAATATTTTTTTATTTTCTGTAACTTAGTTCTTTTTTATTTTTTGTACTTTAGCTAGTTTATTTAATTGTATTTATTTGTAGGAATTGTGTTTAATTAATTTATTGATAGTGTAGTGTTAGGTTAATTGTAGGTAATTGTAGGTAGTTTATTTAATTAATTTATTGATAGGGTAGTGTTAGGTTTAATTATATCTTAGGTTAGGATTTATTTTACAGGTAATTTTGTAATTATTTTAACTAGGTAACTATTAAATAGTTCTTAACTATTTAATAGCTATTGTACCTGGTTAAAATAATTACAAAGTTGCCTGTAAAATAAATATTAATCCTAAAATAGCTATAATATAATTATAATTTATATTGTAGCTATATTAGGGTTTATTTTACAGGTAAGTATTTAGCTTTAAATAGGAATAAGTTATTTAATAAGAGTTAATTTATTTCGTTAGATAAAAATTATATTTAACTTAGGGGGGTGTTAGTGTTAGGGTTAGACTTAGCTTTAGGGGTTAATCCATTTATTAGAATAGCGGTGAGCTCCGATCGGAAGATTAGGGGTTAATAATTGAAGGTAGGTGTCGGCGATGTTAGGGAGGGCAGATTAGGGGTTAATACTATTTATGATAGGGTTAGTGAGGCGGATTAGGGGTTAATAACTTTTTTATAGTAGCGCTCAGGTCCGCTTGGCAGATTAGGGGTTAATAAGTGTAGGCAGGTGTCGGCGACGTTGAGGGGGGCAGATTAGGGGTTAATAAATATAATATAGGGGTCGGCGATGTTAGGGCAGCAGATTAGGGGTACATAGGGATAACGTAGGTTGCGGCGGTTTACGGAGCGGCAGATTAGGGGTTAAAAAAAATATGCAGGGGGTCAGCGATAGCGGGGGGCGGCAGATTAGGGGTTAATAAGTGTAAGGTTAGGGGTGTTTAGACTCGGGGTACATGTTAGAGTGTTAGGTGCAGACGTAGGAAGTGTTTCCCCATAGGAAACAATGGGGCTGCGTTAGGAGCTGAACGCTGCTTTTTTGCAGGTGTTAGGTTTTTTTTCAGCTCAAACAGCCCCATTGTTTCCTATGGGAGAATCGTGCACGAGCACGTTTTTGAGGCCGGCCGCGTCCGTAAGCAACTCTGGTATCGAGAGTTGCATTTGCGGTAAAAATGCTCTACGCTCCTTTTTTGGAGCCTAACGCAGCATTTGTTTGAACTCTCGATACCAGAGTTAATTTTATGGTGCGGCCAGAAAAAAGCCTGCGGAGCGTTAACAGACCTTTTACCGCCGAACTCCAAATCTAGGCCATAGTGCAATAAAGCTAATGACCATATGAATAAATAGGTAATGAACTTACCAATAGAATCTGAGCCGTGATATCAGTGGTGTAGTCTACACGTTTCAGTCCTCTCCTGGGACCTTTCTCAAGACTGATCCTCAGTCTTGTGTGTGTTTTTTTTTGTGTGTGTGTGTGTGTGTGTTTGTGAATTTTAACGAGCTCCCTACTTGACCTTACCTGTGACATTTTATGTTTGTTCGTCCAAAAATGGGTTATGCATTTCAGGCAATTAGTGCTGACACTTAAATAAATACACGTGCATGAGCACAATGTTATTTATATGAAACACATGAACTAACGCCCTCTAGCTGTGAACAACTGTCGAATGCATTCAGATAAGAGATGGCCTTCAAGGGCTTAGAAATTAGCATATGAACCTACCTAGGTTTAGCTTTCAACTAACAATACCAAGAGAACAAAGTAAATTTGATGATAAAAGTTTGATTGAAAGTTGTTTAAACTTTCATGATTTAGATAGGGCATGTAATTTTAATTTGGACTTTAATAAATAAAACTAATCAAACAAACAAATAACGCAGAAAACACTGAAATTTCGAAAGTAAAATGAGTTAAAATTAATTGTCAAGACTGAAACCGGTTAAATTAGTTGTATCTAAACTTTTGGTAACTGGAACCTTTGTTTGTAGTAGAATAGCGCTAGTAAAGATTCCCAATTAAGGGCCTATATAACAAGAGGAGCACTATTGGTAGCGCAGGGTGCACTATCTAGTATTACAAGTGAATAGTAAAACAGAATTACCAGTGAATGTTTAGCAAAGCCGGCATCTCTTTCACACCCTATACTTTCAATGGATTGGTGCTCTAAACATCGCTTCGCTTACAAGTTGTGAGATATGTGATGGGCGCAAGCTCAATGCATAACAGTGCAAAACAAAATAGCTTGACTGAAGACCTAAAGTAAAGTCTAAGGCCCCTATTTATGAAAGTCTGGCGGACCTGATCCGACAGTGTGGATCAGTTCCGCCAGACCTCGCTGAATACGGCGAGCAATACGCTTGCCGTATTCAGCATTGCCCCAGCAGCTCACAAGAACTGCTGGTGCAACACCGCCCCCTGCAGACTCGCGGCCAATGGGCCGCCAGCAGGGGGTGTCAATCAACCCGATCGTACTTGATCGGGTTGATTTCCGGTGATGTCTGTCCGCCTGCTCAGAGCAGGCGGACAGGTTATGGAGCAGCAGCCTTTGTGACAAACACGGGGCATCAAGCTCCATTAGGAGCTTGATAAATATGCCCCTCTGGCATAAAAATTACATAAAACACATGTAAAACATATATACATTATTGTCATTTATTTATTACTTTGATGGAATATATGTGGGTAGCTTGTCTATTTATGACTTGCTATGACACATCTCTTTGTTAATTTTATAGTGTCAGTTCCACTTAGATAAAGCAAAGGATGCAAATAAGAAAAAGGCCAATAGGTGGCTGTGAAACTGAGCACTTGCCAATCAGAGAGATGATAAATCAGTGGTAAAGCTACAGATCTTGTCAAAGCCTTCCTGTAGTATTTCAGGTCTAGAGGCTGCCAATTTTTTATTGATCCAATTAAGTATACAAATAAATCCAGTGGCAGATACAAATTCTTAATATACTGTATTTATTGGCAAAAGAATAAAATGCATAAAATTCCTGCTAGGTTATAATCCTTGTTTTTAAGCCAATGTATTGGGCTATATTTAAAGTGTTCACTTGTTTTATGGGCTGTATTAGACGTTTTCACTTAATAGTCCCAAAATTCTCACTTTATAATAGTCCCAAAATTTGTATGTAATATCCAAATGTGTATATCCTTACAATTGATACAAATTGTGTAGAAGACTTCCTTCGATAAGTCCCGTAGGAATATGAATAATAGCAAAGTGCAGCTCTTGCATCCGTTCTCTATGGAAACCGCGATACCAGAAGTGATGTCACTGCGGCGTGAAACTCCCCCCCTATGCATTTCATGAAAGAATTAACTTCTTCAGAGGGCATGATTATAATAGGTATATATATATATATATATATATATATATATATATATATATATATATATATATATATATATATATATATTGTAATATCTGCTTATAAATTCTTAGAACATATTCCTCTATGTGCAGAACATTGGAATGTTATATTTACAATAAATACATAGCTAAAACTTTATTAACTATTAACATTGCATAAATGTGTTTTTTTTATGGCTTCATCTACTTAACTGCAAAGGGCTCTAATGAATATATATATATATATATATATATATATATATATATATATATATATATATATATATATATATGTGTTTATATGTGAATATATATATATCTGTATATACATATATACACATATAAATCCATAAATAAATGTGTGTGTATATATATATCTATATCTCTATCTCTTTTGACATGTATATGTATGTATCTCTATGTTAAACCCCTTTACCTGATATTTTTTAGTGTAATTTTTATCAGATGGTCTGATGAGTGTAACTGTAGTTTGGAATATATTTTTGATGTGTTTTGTGACACTTTTTTGTTTTGCAAAACAATTAACCAGAGTTCTGAGGTTGTGCTTACCTGACACACCTTCAAGCGACACTGTACCCAAAAATTTTCTTTTGTGGTTCAGATTGAGCATGAAATTTTAAGCAACTTTCTAATTTACTCCTATTATCAAATTTTCTTCATTCTCTTGGTATCTTTATTTGAAATGCAAGAATGTAAGTTTAGATGCCGGCCCATTTTTTGGTGAACAACCTGGGTTGTCCTTGCTGATTGGTGGATAAATTCATCCACCAATAAAAAAGTGCTGTCCAGAGTACTGAAACAAAAACAAACAAAAAAAAAGCTTAGATGCCTTCTTTTTCAAATAATGATAGCAAGAGAATGAAGAAAAATTGATAATAGGAGTAAATAAGAAAGTTGCTTAAAATTGCATGCTCTTTCTGAATTACAAAAGAAAAAATGTGGGTTCATTGTCCCTGTAACTTCAATTGCGCTCAAGTGATCGTGTTTACTTTCAATTTGTAATACGAGCAAAAAACCCACCGTAGGTAAACAGCCATGATAAACCCCTTATCGCTTGCGCTTAAGTGTTATAATATGTAATATGATTTGTGTGAGTAACTCACAGGCAGAGCACAAAAAGTTATGTTTATATTTAACAAGCATGATAAATAGTACTAAAGGTTTAAATCCATATATGCTTATGCACTGTGTGATGCTGGAATTTTACACAGCAGGCTGTATTCATGGAAGCTACTGTATATCAACTTGGAAAGTTTGTATTGCTCATATTCCAATCTCTATTTTGCCTACTTTGTAGATGTCTTCAAGGAAGTGATTCATTTCTGATGCATAAGTAGACTTACTTTATTTTTCTCTAGGGCAGTATTGGTTCCATGGCATCTGTTTGGATTAAACTGTCCTAGATATGTCTATGATAAATTTAGGTTTTACTCATACTTCTACACAGAAGCAAAATAAATGTAGCCATTGTGAAAGGAAAAAAGGTTGAATAATGTATTCAGTATATTAATGGTGTATGGGAATTTCATAGAATGTATGCAATTAATCTTTACATATCATTTACATGTTCATTTGTATTAACATCTTCATCATGTTCAAAGATTTCAATGCAATTATGAAGAAACATCAGCATGATCATATTTTATATGGATTTTTTTCATGGGAACTTTAGCAATAATTTTATATATTTTACTAAATGCAATTGTGTTTATTAAAGGGATAATAAACATCAAAAAATGTTATTGTTTAAAAAAATATGAAACTTAGAACAAAATATACTGGATTCTACATAAAAGGTGTAAATAGGAGTAGTGGACTAAAGATAATCAGCAGAGGGGGTATCGTGGGGGCTAGTATTATTCCCAGGTAATAGTATGTGTGTGTGAGGAGCAGATTGTACCAATGACATTCAAATATAAACAAAGGGGAGAGAAACCAAAGTTCACATATAAGTAGTAAAAAAGCGTGTGGGGTTAATGGTTTACCCTGGATACAACACGCCTACTGGTGATAGTTATGAGCTCAATCCCTTGTCCAAGTTGTATGATGTGCTGTCTGTACAGATGATTATAGATGAAGCATATAGGATGCTATGGTGCATGTGTGGAAATTAGTAGCCACAATACCTTAGGGGAGGAACAAAACACAACGCTGACCAGGCAGCAATAAAATGTGTACAATCTCCAACACCTCCTAAGGCTAACAATATAGACACCAATAGCGCAAGCAAGCAAACGTTGTCACAGAATACCGTTCAAGCAGCACTCACAGTTCAGCGTGTTAATACAGCCTTAGTTCCTTGTGGCTGCTGCAGCTTGCAATCCCAGCATCTTCAAGATCCTCCTTACTGCACACACACACAGTTCAGCCCCTAAGCCCCTAAGCCCCTCCTTCCAGCATCCGGTTTCAGCAGCTCCCTTGTCAGCTACCTGCAGAGAGTACAGGAACCCTTGTGCAAAAGAGGGGAGTCCCAGAAATCCACAACGTAAATAGTAAAAAGAGGAGAATGTTCCAAATCCCTTAGCAAAACTTTGTGAGGCTGACACTCAGGTTGATTAAAAGAAATAATCTTTATTAGAATAGTCCATAGGTATACAGCTAGACACCAAGGGTAAAAACAAAGTGATACAAAGTTTGACCGGTTTCGGTCAACAGACCGTAGTCATAAACTTAAAATCTTGAAACATGTGCATACTATTTAAAACAAATAGCCTCCTCTCATTGGAGGAGCTCAACACACCCATGTTTAACCCTTTAATTACCTGGCTGAAGTAATATACAAGTGTACTAATACCTTGATCTAATAGTTATTATAGTTGCATTCACATATGTACAAGTGAAACCAATCAAAAAATAAAACATAAACATAATGAAAAAACAGAAGTATACTTATAAATATAATCAAAACCATGTTCATAGACCCACCATATCAAAAGTTGTCTCATAAGAAGTATGTTATAACAAAGTATATAATGGTGATTACTTAACAGATTAGCTGTGACATGATAACCAACTACCAATAATATAGGGGGGTACACATATGTGCAGCAGCAATATACTGCATACATTGTTCAAAAGGCTATACACTAATAGATTTAGGAAAATTATGGAAAATTTAGTATATGCATACCACAGTATGCTGCAAGCATAATTCTATACTTATGTAATCTATATTATATAGCATGTATCATATATTTATCAATAGTATACTGCATACATTGTTCAAAAGGCTATACACTAATAGATTTAGGAACATTTTGGAAAATTTAGTATATGCGTACCGCAGTATGCTGCAAGCATAATTCTATACTTATGTAATCTATATTATATAGCATGTGTCATATATTTATAAATAGTATAAGCCACATAAGGCGCTAACAACATAATAAAAAGGAGAAAGCGCTGGGCAGATATCTATATATACAAAAAAAGATTATAAATACATAATACACATGAGTAGTGGAAAATCCGATTTGTTGAGACCCCTAGGCCAATCAGCTCAATACTAACATGTGATACACTACCAGAAAACTGTACCTGTGAAACAAATACAAACTTTGCAATTAAATTTAATAATGACTGAGCATACTGCAGTACTTCCAACCACAATAGTTGATTATTAGGGGTAAATAGACAATATATCAGCTACATAGTACAGCCTCTATGCATAAGGATAATAGAGTGATATAACAACAGTAAGTAGTATCAAGTGACACAGATTAGAGTGTGTATCGATAATGTAGAAAATAAACAGTAGATTCCTATCATACTACAGTAAACCTATACTATTTCAGCAGTGACAATAGTTGATGATGTCAAACTCCGAGTTGAACCCGACAGGTAGCAGGCTACCAAGTTTATGGATCCAGTATATTTCTTGTCTTGATAATATCTGGAATTTATCACCTCCACAAGGGGGTCTCATAACTTGTTCAATAGCCTGCCACCTGAAGGATCCAACATTGCCCCTGTGAACTTCCAAGAAATGCCTTGAGAGGGCTGAAACTGCTCTATCATGACTGATATGCGCAAGATGTTCTTTGATCCGAGTGCCCAGCTCCCTTGTGGTTCTACCAACATATTACATGTTAGTATTGAGCTGATTGGCCTAGGGGTCTCAACAAATCTGATTTTCCACTACCCATATGTATTTTGTATTTATAATCTTTTTTTGTATATATAGATATCTGCCCAGCGCTTTCTCCTTTTTATTATGTTGTTAGCACCTTATGTGGCTTATACTATTTATAAATATATGATACATGCTATATAATATAGATTACATAAGTATAGAATTATGCTTGCAGCATACTGCGGTACGCATATACTAAATTTTCCAAAATTTTCCTAAATCTATTAGTGTATAGCCTTTTGAACAATGTATGCAGTATACTATTTATAAATATATGATACATGCTATATAATATAGATTACATAAGTATAGAAGTATGCTTGCAGCATACTGCGGTATGCATATACTAAATTTTTCCATAATTTTCCTAATCTATTAGTGTATAGCCTTTTGAACAATGTATGCAGTATATTGCTGCTGCACATATGTGTATCCCCCTATATTATTGGTAGTTGGTTATCATGTCACAGCTAATCTGTTTAGTAATCACCATTATATCCTTTGTTATAACATACTTCTTATGAGACAACTTTTGATATGGTGGGTCTATGAACATGGTTTTGATTATATTTATAAGTATACTTCTGTTTTTTCATTATGTTTATGTTTTATTTTTTGATTGGTTTCACTTGTACATATGTGAATGCAACTATAATAACTATCAGATTAAGGTATTTGTACACTTGTATATTACTTCAGCCAGGTAATTAAAGGGTTAAACATGGGTGTGTTGAGCTCCTCCAATGAGAGGAGGCTATTTGTTTTAATTAGTATGCACATGTTGCAAGATTTAAGTTTAGGACTACAGTCTGTTGACCGAAACCGGTCAAACTTTGGTATCACTTTGTTTTTACCCTTGGTGTCTAGCTGTATACCTATGGACTATTCTAATAAAGATTATTTCTTTTAATCAACCTGAGTGTCAGCCTCACAAAGTTTTGCTAAGGGATTTGGAACATTCTCCTCTTTTTACTATTTAAAAAGATAGATAATCCCTTGATTTACCATTCCCCAGTTTTGCAAAACCATACTGTTATAGAAATTCACTTATTGCGGTCCATTATTAATGTGCAGATGGACATAATCCAATATAGCGGATCATGTCCGCCACACATCGATAAATGCCGATAGCATACGCTGTCGGCATTTATTATTGCACCAGCAGTTCTTGTGAACTGCTGGTGCAATACAGCCCCCTGCAGATTTGCAGCCAATTGGCCGCTAGCAGGGGGTGTCAATCAGCCCGATTGTATTTGATCGGGCGGATTG
This sequence comes from Bombina bombina, assembly GCF_027579735.1. Classification (NCBI taxonomy): domain Eukaryota; kingdom Metazoa; phylum Chordata; class Amphibia; order Anura; family Bombinatoridae; genus Bombina; species Bombina bombina. The sequence goes on from NC_069506.1 coordinate 315,499,331, forward strand.
CTGTCCGCCACCTCAGAGGTCTTAGGACCGCTGCTTCTTAACTTCCGCTTTAGCCGGAACTGAAGCAGAGGGGGTCGGAGGCAGCATCCACTGCTCCATAAATAGACCCCTTTACCTCTAATTACCTTTTATCTAGGCTTCTGTAGACTTCCCCTTATTTCAGTTCTTTTGACAGACATGCATTTCAGGTAATTAGTGCTAACACTTAAATAAATACACGTGCATGTGAAATTGATGATAAAAGTTCGATTGAAATTTGTTTAAAATTACATGCCCTATCTAAATAATGAAAGTTTAATTTGGACTTTACTATCCCTTTAATAAATAAAACTAATCAAACAAAAAAAAAATAACACAGAAAACACAGAAATACTAATGTATAAATGAGTTAAAATGAATTCTCAAGACTGAAACTGGTTAAATTAGTTGTATCTAAACTTATGGGAACTGGAACCTTTGTTTGTAGTAGAATAGCGCTAGTAAAGATTCCCAATTAAGACCTAGATAACAAGAGGAGCACTATTGGAAGCGCAGGGTGCACTATCTAGTATTACAAGTGAATAGTAAAACAGAATTACCAGTGAATGTTTAGCAAAGCCGGCATCTCTTTCACACCCTATACTTTATGGATTGGCGCTCTAAACATCGCTTATCTTACAAGTTATGAGATATGTGATGGGCGCAAGCTCAATGCATAACAGTGCAAAAGAAAATAGTTTGACTGAAGACCTAAAGTAAAGTCTTAGGGATATAAAAAGTACATAAAACACATGTAAAACATATATACATTATTGTCATTTATTTATTACTTTGATGGAATATATGTGGGTAGCTGTCTATTGTATGACTTGCTATGACACATCTCTTTGTTAATTTTATAGTGTCAGTTCCACTTAGATAAAGCAAAGGATGCGAATAAGAAAAAGGCCAATAGGTGGCTGTGAAACTGAGCACTTGCCAATCAGAGAGATGATATATCAGAGTAAGCAGCCAATACTAAGCCAGTGGGATATTTAAATGCAATGCGGTCATAGTTGTAATACTTTGAAAAAGGCCCCATGGAGGGCTAAAAACGTTGGTGACACTATGAGGCCCATTTATCAAGCTCCGTATAGAGCTTGTGGGCCCGTGTTTCTGGCGAGTCTGAAGACTCGCCAGAAACAGCAATTATGAAGCAGCGGTCTAAAGACCGCTGCTCCATAACCCTGTCCGTCTGATGTGAGCAGGCGGACAAACATCTCCACAATTCAACCCGATCGTGTACGATTGGGTTGATTGACTGCTGGCGTCCCATTATTAACAGATAAACTGCTGGCGGCCCATTATAAACAGATAATGGACTACTGATTTTTTTCTTTTATATATATATATTTATTTATATATAACAAAAAGAGGTTTGTGAATTGGTGCAAAACTTCAGTTAATCTCAGTGATTAAAATATAAAAAATATTAAGTAATAGTTATTTATAAAAAATTATATTAAGGAAAAATCTAGGCAATTTGCGTAGGTACAAGACCTATAGGACCTGTCAAACAGTTCCAACAATAATATCCAAATACAAAAAACATACTGTATGTACATTATAAACACAGTATAAATATAAATAAGTTAGGTGCATAGAAGTCCCAACAAATAGTGGTTTCTATAATGTAGGTAAGTGTGGCACAATCCACAGACAGTTCATAAGGTGCAGAAATTGGGAGGCAATAGTCCTGGTCCCTTTCGGGTATCTACTTACACTCTTCTACCTCAATCAGTATGAGGTAAGGGGCCGCACAGTGTAGGTATGGTCTTGTCACGGACACCAGGTGAATCACGTCTCTGCGTAATATTATCAGGCTGTTGGCAGCTACCTGGGTTGCAAATATGTAAATGATACTTCCAAATGAAATGCACTCACAGGACCTCATACAGCTCAAGTGCACCATACTGATTGAGGTAGAAGATAAGTAGATAGTAGTAGTAGCGTAAGTAGATACCCAAAAGGGACCAGGACTTTTGTCTTTAGGCTTTAGGTTTTCCTACACCGCCGGCCTATGGGCAATTTGACGATTTTTGTGTAGTGCTGTTACTATTTATAATATATATAATTATGTTTATATATATGGTATATAAGAAGGTGTTTGATAAGGAACAGCTCATAGGTGTATATACAGTATATGTATATATAACCCTAGCAGTAACATGACTTTGAGGTTGGCATCATTTTTAAGTGTGTTGAATTGACACTTTATAATTTAGGAGTAACTTAAATGCTGTGTGAAATTTTAAGCGTGACATTGATATTGCTTTGAAGCCTCTTTGTAAAGTTGAGATCATGATTAAATTCACACATCTTTCCAGCATTTCATTAGTAGGTGGTTCCTGCCATAGTTGTGAACAATGCCTCAAAACAATATCCAGTACATCTAACACAAACACAATAATTATAACAGCAGCAGTCAGTTTTGTTATGGTAAAATTCATGGACATGAATAAGGCAGGGGGCTGCCGAAACGCGTAGGACCAGTATCTATCACATATGCTTGGGATTTAAGGCATTATCTTATCGTTTTATATATATGTTTCTCCACTGATTAAAGAATATTTTATGCATCACCTGAGGCTCGCTGGCATTTGTTTCTATTGCTACTTGGATGTTTTTTCCAGCTGAGCCTTGTGAGCATTCCGGACCTACAGCACTGCTGATGACGTCAGGACGCTGAGACGGCAAGTGAAGGTGTTGCACAGGAGAGAGGCTGAGGCGTGTGCGGCAGCAGCTGCACCTTGGCAGAGAGTGATACTCACCCGGTATTGGCACTTGTGACTGGAGTGTGGAGTGTGGTCTGAGACAGGGGCTGGCAAAGCAGGAACAGGAGTAACGTTCCCAAGTCTATGTAGTTGTCCGCAACCGCGATGGTGGAGTCCCGCAAGCAGATTAGCCACTGAGATTTACCGGGTGAGTTTTTCCTTCGTTCCTCCATTATCAACAACACTGTGCTATCTGTAGTCTGGAGCTGTACTGTGGGACAAGTTGAACTTTTAGAATATATAAAGACCTGTAAAGGATCTTGTGTATCACTACATTAAAGCTAATTAAATTGTCGTTTTTCTTTTAACTGGTTTCAAGTTTATATAGTGCATATCTAAAAGTAGCTTTTTATAGAGATATTTTTCTATTTTAGTTTGTTTATTTTGTAAGGTTTTAAAGACATTTTTATGATGCCAACATCTTTCCAGTGGAACTCGTTCTATAAGCTGAGAAGTAAACGGTTATAAGATACTTGTGGCTCTTTTCATGAAAAAGGATCTGAGCTTCCAACTCATGACTGTGTCCAGGTCAGGCGCCAATAGCTTTAAATGCCACAATTTTCAAATTGTGATGTTGAGGATTTTTTTGTTTCCTGCAAGATACTAGTTTCACAAGCAGGGATTAATGAATCTAGGCTAATGTGATAATAAAGCCAGTTTTGTTAAATATAAGTTTCCCCTGTATCATACCACTCTTTAATTATTTTAAATATTCCAAAATAAGCATTGACCAATAGATTTATTTTGTTTACATAAAAAAAACCCTTCCTATATGTGTCTTTGCTAACATTTCATCTCATTCCTCTCTCTTCTTGATGCACAATTCATAGTAGCTTCTCTTAGTAAATAAATGGATGTTTTATTTTTGCCGTACTAAAAAAATAATTAGACACCAAATTTAAACATACAATGCTTAAATGGGTTATGTACTTGATTCCTAATAAACTAACTGTCATTATTAGATTTTTAGATTTTGAGTGCATATGAAGTGCATTTCATAGCTATACGGTCAGAGAGCTTTAACAAATGTCTCTGAAGAAGAACTATGGAAATCTTCTTGAGCACAAAATAAGTATCAAGCACGTCCCATGAGATATAACTGTGTATACTTTCAGGTCCATGATCATGTCACCTCTCATGTGTCAGCATGCAGGAGTCTGAAAGCAGACATGCAATTTCTAGATGTTTTATTATTTGCTTTCACTGGATGTTAATCAGTGTATACATTTGTCAGGGTTGTTTCCCTGTTTTGTTTGCCATGTGCTGCTGGCAGCCATTTTACTCACCTCTCTTGCTGACTATGGTGCATTGTGGGGGATGCTGCTCATTTCCTGTACTTCCTTTTATGGCCAGACTGGTGTATATCATCCGTGTGAGACAGGATGCAGTCTCAGAATTGTGATGTCATCACTTATTATTTAAAGGGCCTCTGTTCAGTATGCTTTGCCTTTGCGTTGTCTCAGACCTGTTTGTGAGAGTTCCTGTGTATTACCTGGCTGCCTGACGTCCTTCCTGGTTCCTGATCCCTGGCTTGTTCCTGACTCTGCTGTTTTTCTTGTTCCTGATTCCGGCTCGTCTGACTATTCGCTTTGGCTCCTGACTCGGCTCGTCTGACTACCAGCTCTGGTTTTTACTCCTGGCTTGTTATTTGACTTGTGGACTTTTTATTATTTTTCGCTAGTAATAAAGGTGTGATTATTTTTGCACTTTTCATCTCAGTTTGATTCCTGGCACCCTGACAACATTGTGTGAAGACTCAGTAAGGACAAGTAGATATATATTTACTTATGTGCATTACCTTTAAATCAAAGCGATGTTTGTAAGTGGTGCATAATGAAATGTTTATATGTCTCAGTGCTCTGTTAGCGCATCTGCCTTCATTTCGCACACAATTAAAGGATGAGACAGCTGTCCACTTTGTATCCAGCCTCTACCTTCCTCATCTAAGATCACAATACTTATTCTGCAACTGCTGTGAATTTAAATTGTGTCACTTGTCACATCCTGAGTTAATTGGTAAATCGTGATTCTTTGCTGTGGAAAATTCCTTGCCGTTTTGAAATCGAGTGGAAAAGCCTTAAAAACTTGCTGGTATGGCCACGTGTATCTGAGATGACAGAATGAAGAGACTTGTTTGCAAAAGGCAGATAACTTCTATGACTCCCTAGTGCAGTAAAGATTAGGCCATCAGAATTAAGCAAAGAATGTATTTTTCTATTCACAGACTAAAATTCTTCAGAAATGTGTTACTCTTATTCTCTGTGCAAGGGATGAACATATTATTTTAATTTTGTTTTCGGCCAGATTACGAGTTTTGCGTTATGAGGGGTGCAGTGTTAACTTGCACGTTATTGTCACTGCTCACTTACCTACAGCGCTGGTATTACAGGTTTTTCTAAACCTGGCATTTAAAGGCAAGAAGTGAGCGAAGAGCAAAATTGTGCTCCATACCGCACTCCAATACCAGCACTGCTTAAGTCAGTGGTGAGTTGGTTGTACGTGCTCATGCATGATTTCCCCATAGATATCAATGGGGAGAGCAGGCTTAAAAAAGCAGTGTAAAGCAGTGTAAAGCTCAGGAATGCAGCCCCATTGATTCCTATGGGGAAACACATTTTATGTTTACACCTAACACCCTAACATGAACCCCGAGTCTAAACACCCCTAATATTACACTTATTAACCCCTAATCTGCCGCTCCGGACATTGCCGCCACCTACATTATACTTATTAACCCCTAATATGCTGCCCCCAACATCGCTGACACCTACATTATATTTATTAATCCCTAAGGGCATATTTAGCAAGCTCCGAATGGATCTTGATGCCCCGTGTTTCTGGCGAGTCTTCAGACTCGCCAGAAACAGCAGTTATGAAGCAGCGGTCACAAAGACCGCTGCTCCATAACCTGTCCGCCTGCTCTGAGCAGGCGGACAGACATCGCCGGAAATCAACCCGATCGAGTACGATCGGATTGATTGACACCCCCTTGCTGGCGGCCTATTGGCCGCGAGTCTGCAGGGGGCAGCGTTGCACCAGCAGCTCTTGTGAGCTGCTGGTGCAATATTCAGCGAGGTCTGTCGGACCTGATCCGCACTGTCGGATCAGGTTCGACAGACCTTGATAAATATGAGCCCTAATCTGCTGCCCACAACATCGCCGACACCTACATAATGTTATTAACCCCTAATCTGCCGCCCCCAACGTCGCCGCCACTATAATAAACATATTAACTCCTAAACTGCCATACTCCTGCATCGCAAACACTAGTTAAATACTTTTAACCCCTAATCTGCTGCCCCTAACATCGCCGCCACCTACATTATACTTATTAACCCCTAATCTGCCACCCCCAACGTCGCCGCCACTATACTAAAGTTATTAAACCCTAACCCTAACACCCCCTAATTAAAATATAAATAAAACTAAATACTTACCTATAAAATAAACCCTAAACTAGCTACAATATAACTAATAGTTACATTGTATCTAGCTTAGGGTTTATTTTTATTTTACAGGCAAGTTTGTATTTATTTTAACTAGGTAGAATAGTTACTAAATAGTTATTAACTATTTAATATCTACCTAGCTAAAATAAATACAAATTGACCTGTAAAATAAAACCTAACCTAAATTACACTAGCACCTAACACTACACTACAATTAAATAAATTACCGAAATTAAATACAATTCCCTAAATTAAATACAATTAGCTAAATTACAAAAAACAAGCAGACACTAAATTACAGAAAAAAACAAAAACAAATTGCAAGATCTTTAAACTAATTACACCTAATCTAATAGCCCTATCAAAATAAAAAAAGCCCATCCAAAAAAAAAAAAAACCCATAGCCTACACTAAACTACCAATAGCCCTTAAAAGGGCCTTTTTCTGGGCATTGCCCCAAAGAAATCAGCTCTTTTACCTGTAAAAAAAAAATACAAACAACCTCCCCAACAGTAAAACCCACCATTCACACAACCAACCCCCCAATCAGCCAATAGAATGCAAGCTCAAGCCTATTAGCTGATTGGATCAGCCAATAGGATTAAAGTTGCATCAGTCAATAGGATTTTTTCAACCTTAATTCCGATTGGCTGATAGAATTCTATCAGCCAATCGGAATCTAAGGGACGCCATCTTGGATGACGTCACTTAAAAGGTACCTTCATTCAGCAAGAAGACGTCGGAAGAAGAGGATGCTCCGCACCGGATGTCTTGAAGATGGAGCCGCTCTGCGTTGGAAGGATGAAGATAGAAGATGCCATCTGGGTGAAGACTTCTGCCCGTCTGGAGAACCACTTCTGCCAGCTTAGTTGAGGACATCTTGCCGCTTGGATGAAGACTTCTCCCGGTAAGTGGCTCTTCGGGGGTTAGTGTTAGGATTTTTTAAGGGTGTATTGGGTGGATTTTTTCTTTAGTTTAGGGCTTTAGGTCGCAATAGAGCTAAATGCCTTTCTAAGGGCAATGCCCATCCAATTGCCCTTTTCAGGGCAATGGGGAGCTTAGGTTTTTTTACTTAGGGTTTTATTTGCGGGGTTGGTTGTGTGGGTGGTGGGTTTTACTGTTGGGGGGTTGGTTGTATTTTTTTTTACAGGTAAAAGAGCTGATTCTTTGGGGCAATGCCCCGCAAAAGGCCCTTTTAAGGGCTATTGGTAGTTTAGTTTAGGCTAGGCTTTTTTTTTTGGGTGGGCTTTTTTATTTTGATAGGGCTATTAGATTAGGTGTAATTAGTTTAATGATCTTGTCATTTGTTTTTTATTTTCTGTAATTTAGTGTTTGTTTCTTTTTGCAATTTAGCTAATTGTTTTGAATTTAGTTAATTGTATTTAATTTAGGGAATTTATTTAATTGTAGTGTAGTGTTATTGCAACTTAGGTTAGGTTTTACTTTACATGTCAATTTGTATTTATCTTAGCTAGGTAGTTAGTAAATAGTTAATAACTATTTAGTAACTATTCTACCTAGATAAAATGAATACAAACTTGCCTGTAAAATAAAAATAAACCTTAAGATAGATACAATGTAACTATTAGTTATATTGTAGATAGCTTAGGGTTTATTTTATAGGTAAGTATTTAGTTTTAAATAGGAATTATTTATGTAATGATAGTATTTTTTCTTTAGATTTATTTTAATTATATTTAAGTTAGGGGGTGTTAGGGTTAGGGTTAGACTTAGATTTAGGGGTTAATAAATGTAATATAGTGGCAGTGACGTTGGGGGTGGCAGATTAGAGGTTAATAAATGTAGATAAGTGGCGGTGATGTTAGGGACAGCAGATTAGGGGTTAACTAGTGTGTGTGATGCGGGAGTGTGGCGGTTTAGGGGTTAATATGTGTATTATAGTGGCGGCAATGTCTGGAGCGGCAGATTAGGGGTGATTAATTTTACTTTAGTGTTTGCGATGCTGGAGGGCCTCGGTTCAGGGCTTAATAGGTAGTTAGTGTACTTTTTAGCACTTTAGTTATGAGTTTTATTCTACAGCATTATAGTGTAAAACTCATAACTACTGATTTTAGAATGCGGTATGAATCTTGACGGGGTAGGGTGTACCGCTCACTTTTTGGCCTCCCAGGACAAGCTCGTAATACCGGCACTATGGAAGTCCAATAGAAAAAAAGAGTATACACAATTTGCGTAAGTTGATTTGCGGTAAGGCCAAAAAAGTGTGCGGTGCCCCTAAATCTGCAAGACTCGTGATACCAGCGTTAGTAAAAAAAGCAGCGTTATGAGGCTTAACGCTGCTTTTTTACTCATAACGCAAGACTCGTAATCTATCCATTTATTTTTTTGTTTTGTTTTTTACATATTTCAACTTCTTAAACAATTTATTTTTGTAATCAATTAAAAAGAAAGATTATTATTTTCAAGTAGTTTTACTTATTTCTAAATGTAGAAACATAATTACAGTGAATTTTACTAGTAGTGAATAATATATTGAATATATGTAAACATTAATTACTTTTAAAAGTATTGATTATTTTCCGTTGTAAATATCTATGACACACATTCTAATCCATAAGGAAGATTTGTGCAAAATCATTTTCACGTACATTTAGGCATGGGCGTAGGAAAAATCAGAGGGGACAGTATTTTTACAGCATTCTTATTCAGTAAACATGGAATGGGTCTGTATATGTATATATATATATACTTTATATATACTGTATATACTGTAGAAAGGATAGACATAGTACCCACCTTCAGTGAAGAGACCCCTGTTCTCTCTATTGTTTTCCTCATCCTTTTCTTATTCTTTTTTTCTTCTTCTTCTTCTCTCTCTCTCTCTCTCTCTCTCTCTCTCTCTTTTCTTTACCATGTTCTCTGTTCTTTGTCCCTCTGTTTCATTGTGTTTCCTTTTTCTTTTTCTTTCTCTTACTATTCATTATATATTATTTATTTTATTTATTTTTATCATTTTTATCTTTATTATCTTTATTATTTTGTTATATCTTGTGTTGCCACTTTACATTGTATTTATAGGTCTATTAACTCTGTGGGTCTTATAATAATTGCTACCATGGCCCCTTAGATAGTGGCCTTAGGCGGCTCCAGTAGTATCCCTATGTTTTTTCTCAAGATTGTGATCGATCCCATAATGTTAAAATGTATTTATTTTTTTCATCTCTATTCATTTAACCATTAACCATATTAAATGTCCAACTTTTTCATTGTTATCATATATGAACATTCCTATGTTCATACTAAAGGTATTGCTTGTCTCATAGTGATGTAGGTCCCTTTGTCAGGACCTCAATGCCCTGTAAGCTTAAAATTGTATAATTAGTCAGCCATTAAAGATATTACCTTTTTAAAAGGGTGTATGCTGGGTAGCATGATCCTACTTTTTGTGAATTCTTCATGACTAATAGAGATTCAATAAAAGAACTGCCCTTTTAGCCTTCATGCCCTCTGTGCCAATGTCTGAAAACTGTATTTGGTTTATTTCACAAACCTGTGTGATACCAAAATGTGCTCGCTTTAATAATTCAGCTTTTAATTTTCCCATTACTTCTGCATAACTCTCAGACTCTTGCGTTTTCAAATAGAATAACAGGTGTCTTACTGTACATACTGCAACAAATTGGTACCTTTAGAGTACTGTAGTTTTCTGATATATCGGTTAACAATTCATTAGGGAATAAAAACAGTAAAGGTTTCATGATTAAGATGGAGCATACAAATTTTAAGCAACTTTCTAATTTAATTCTACTTTCATGTCTGAAGCACTATATCGAAGCAGTTTTGCAGTAATGTTATACATTAGCAAGAGCACTAAATGGCTGCACTATTTCCTGTCTTGTAGTGCTGCAGACTATTGCACGATGCGTTTCTAGATATCTTTTTAACATAGAATAACATGAGAACAATATAAATTTGAGAACATTGACAATTGGAAAAAAAATGTATTCTCTATATTATGAAAGAAAAAAAATGTATTCTCTATATTATGAAAGAAAAAAAATGTATTCTCTATATTATGAAAGAAAAAAAATGTATTCTCTATATTATGAAAGAAAAAAAATGTATTCTCTATATTATGAAAGAAAAAAAATGTTGATTTGATGTGCTTTTAAGACTGCAGATGCGTATTCTTTATATGCAATTGGTGTACTGGAAGGGGAATTAATATAGATACATAAAGCACACATATAAGGAAATCACATCATTGTAAAAATAAACTGGAACTTGCTAAAAGGTGGAGTATATGTGCTGTGTGTATGCCTCTCAACATTACCAGACTAGCATCCTTGAAGAGAGGTTTGAGGTAGAATCAAGATGGGCCAGGGGAGGGGCTGGGTAGTTTTGTTACAGTTTGATATGGGCCAAGCATATCTGGGTAGGTGAGGTATGGCTGGGCAGTCCTCGGTCTTAACTTGTGAGGCCAGAAAAGGCTAGAAGCAGATGAGATAATTGAACAAAGCGCTCAAGTGGGACCATCTTGCAAAATGCGGTAAAGGTATGAGCACTGTGTTTAGATTAACATAAGAAGTGAAGAGACTGTGGAAACTGGAAAGGCAATTTTAGGCTTTAAACACTAGGTTTTAATGATCTAATAAATCTTTATCACCTAGATTACGAGTTTTGCGTTCATGTTTTAACGCTGAAAAAACGGTAATTTCAGCGTTAAAACAGCAACACAGCCATTATGAGTGTTGTTCATATAGCTGTACAGCAAGCTTTTTTGCCTGTAACGCAACATCAGTCCCGCATGGGATTTGCATGGGATTTCCATAGCGCTGCCATTACAAGTTTTGCGGTGAGGCTAAAAAGCTTGCGTTACACCCTATTACGACACGATCCGTTCCGCAATCTGAGACCAGTAGTTATGAGTTTTACACAACAAAACTGTTACGCAAAACTCATAACTAAAGTGTTACCAAGTACATTAACACCCATAAACTACCTATTAACCCCTAAATCGAGGCCCTCTTGCATCGCAAACACTATTTTATAGTTATTAACCCCTAATCTGCCGCTCCCGACATCACCGCCACTAATAAAATGTATTAACCCCTATTTCGCCACTCACCGACATCGTCGCCACTATACTAAAGTTAATAACCCCTATTCCCCCGCACTCCAACATAGCCCACACTATAATAAAGATATTAACCTCTATTCCGCCGCACCCTGACATCACAGCCACTAAATAAAGTTATTAACCTCCAAACCTCTGGCCTCCCACATCACTACCACTAAATAAACATATTAACCCTTAAACTGCCAGCCCCCCACATTGACAAAAACTAAATTAAACTATTAACCCCTAAACCTAACAACCCCCTAATTTTAAATTAAAATTACAAGATCCCTTTCTTAAAATAAATTAAAACCTTTGAAATTAAAAAAAAACTAAGTTTAAACTATATATTAAACAAACATTACTTTTATACTAAAATTTAAATAACTATCAATTAAATAAATTAAATTACAAATTAAAAAAACCTAACCATACTAAAAAAAAATAATAATCTACAATTACAAAAAAAATACTAAATTACAAAAAATAAAAAAATACTAAAGTAAAATAACTAACAAACACTAAATTACGAAAAATAACAAACAAAATTATCCAAAATAAAAACAATTACACCTAATCTAATAGCCCTATAAACATAAACATGTTGGGGTGCGGGGGAATAGGGGTTAATAACTTTATGTACAATGGTGTAGTAGACCAAGCGCTAATGGGTACACCTTAGGCTCTCTTCCAAAAGTCCCCTAGTGGACTTTAATAAATAACATATATATAGGAGGGGGGTGAGCGCCAAAAGCAAAAATGGCTAAGGTGGATGTGGTAAAAGACTAAAAATTTTTATTCTTAACAATCAATTAAAATCAATTGCAATATGTATCAGTGTTAAAAAACTTCATGGATCCATGATATACATATAAACAATAAAATACAGTAGAATAAAATAGAATACAATATTCACAATGAAGAAGTCACAGCGTAATCCACTCTGTGACAGTGCACACAAAATTATTCAGTCCGAGGCAAATGCACAGAAATGTTACAAATAGGTGCTAACATACAGTGTATTAAAAATGCTGTGCTAATCTATATATGAACCTAAAGGGTGTTCCTATAAGGTGTCTTCAATATAGACGTGGGGAATTCTCACTCTGTGGTAAAGGAACTAGTAGTGTTTCAAGTGATAGAGAGTCTTTCTTGGCAGTGTTGATTCCGTGTGTGTTTGAGTGACAAATCCAAATATTCAAATATGTGAAAAATTCAAATAAAAAGTTCCAATGAAAAATATTCCTGTGTGTAAAATCTCCAAAAAGGGTGAAAAAAGTGAACAAAAGTGAAACAAACAAAATGAATAAATATATGATGTTTCCAAATATTTGTTGGGGTTCCCAATGCAAAAATAATTGATATGAAGTGTGTATGTGGAGGCGATAAGACTGGACTCCTGTATCCTAATGGATAAAGGACCAAAAAATAGAATAGAAAAAATAGAAAAAAGTCCAAAAATATAATCCAAAAAATATAATCCAAAAAATAAAGTCCAAAAATAAAATCCTGAACCTGTAAAAAAAGTGCAATATGGTTTAGAACACCTTTTTAGGGTATTAAAAATAGGCTTACCAGTGGTATGTTGACGTGTTTCGGCCTTTCCCATGCCTTTCTCAAGACTATACAACTGTGTATTTACTGGGAGCTTATATAGGGTAAGAGCTAAGATCAATTATGTCTAATTGGGCACCAAAATAATTTAGGAATGCCCCCTTCCTGATTGTGCTGATGCCTGCTGGGTATTTATTAAAAGACGATTATTTTTCTGTAGAATTGAAAGTATAAAATGTTAGAGGAGATTTAAGGGATTGGTGGTCTCATGTATGGCCTTGGTTTCATCTGAGTCAATGTGGAACATCAATAAGCTAGTCGAACTAATGTTGGTTTATTCTCTGTCTGTATTATTGCGACATCATTTCGGGTTTCGGTTTCGGTATAACCGGATGTTTACTCTAAAACGGACTTGTGTCTGTATATGCGTTCATTATATGTATATATAGCTTATTGGAAATAGAGATATATGTTACAAGTGAATACAGGGTGTGTATGTGTTGTAAAATTACTGAGTGTGATGATCGAACTTTATAACAGTTACATAAATGTAACACTATGTCAGCTACCAGTTTGAGCATAAGGGCGTCCTAAGTGACAGTGAGAGAGTGCTATAAATCAAAAGTGGTGAGGATTGAATGAGTATTTGTGTAGGGGTATATTTAACCTATATTACAATAAATATACCGAATATCACAAAGAAAAAAATGTGAAATAAATGTGATAACAAAAATCATAAAAGGAAAACCAAATAAAGTTCTGAATCAAGGATATGTCTGTGTCCTCTGGATGAGTTTTTCAGCTTGTTAGCATTCCTCAGTGAGATCCCATAAAAAAAGAAACAGAAAATTGCAACATAGTGTGAATCTGTAACGGCACTATGAGGAAGTAGTTGTTTTGTAACAAATGACTACTCACATTTGTTGGAGCTTTCGACTAAGTTCAAGGATCTGCGCACTCCCACTTTATACTGATGGGAAAACAGTACACTAGGCAAAACTTGGATACAAATTTATTTTAAAAAATATAAAAGCGTCACATAAGCCTTGATAACACCACAATGTAAGGGTACAAAAGCAGATATGCTGTAACAAATGCTTCAAATCGCCAAACTTGCAAAGAGGTAAATGGATCAGCAGGAGTTTGACCACCGAAACCAAAACCTCTTTAGTAGCAAGACAATAGCGCTAAGCCCCCAGGTGTCCTGGCTAGTGTAGAGACGCGATAAAACTCAATATAGAACAGTTCAGTTCCGACGTACGTTTCGCTGGTATGCTTTGTCAAGGAATGTTAGTGCGCATGTCCAAGAGTCCTTTTAAACAATCCATTGATGAGTTTCTGCCAGGTTTGTGGTTACATCCTCCATTTTGGAAGTTGTCATTTAGGTAATTTGTCATTAAACAACTAGTATGTTTTTCAACTGAATGAAGTTGAAAAACATACCAGCGAAACGTACGTCGGAACTGAACTGTTCTATATTGAGTTTTATCGCGTCTCTACACTAGCCAGGACACCTGGGGGCTTAGCGCTATTGTCTTGCTACAAAAGAGGTTTTGGTTTCGGCGGTCACACTCCTGCTGATCCATTTACCTCTTTGCAAGTTTGGCGATTTGAAGCATTTGTTACAGCATATCTGCTTTTGTACCCTTACATTGTGGTGTTATCAAGGCTTATGTGACGCTTTTATATATTTTAAAATAAATTTGTATCCAAGTTTTGCCTAGAGTACTGTTTTCCCATCAGTATAAAGTGGGAGTGCGCAGATCCTTGAGCTTAGTCGAAAGCTCCAACAAATGTGAGTAGTCATTTGTTACAAAACAACTACTTCCTCAAAGTGCCGTTACAGATTCACACTATGTTGCAATTTTCTGTTTCCTTTTTATGGGATCTCACTGAGGAATGCTAACAAGCTGAAAAACTCATCCAGAGGACACAGACATATCCTTGATTTGGAACTTTATTTGGTTTTCCTTTTATGATTTTTGTTATCATACATAGAATAATCATTATATGTAAAACAAGCTTTTAAAATGACAATAATGAAATATGCAAACAATGTATATAATTTTTTTTGGATATCTAATATGTAATATGGATTAAAATAAAAGTAGTCTAGAATATTAGCTATCATAAGGCATAGATTAATAATGACATATAAAACTAACTGACAATACAATATGTTCGGCGTACAATTGATGCTAAATGAGCTGGGACATATTGAATGTATAAAATGCATATATAAAAAGATAAAATCTAAAACAATATTTTTTTAAAAAATATAAATGATTAAAAAGTTTAAAAAAATTAAAAAATGTGGTTCTATACATAAATTCTAGCAGCCTGTATGGTCAGAAATTGTTAGAATGTCATATATATGGTCTTAGGTGCTAGGCTCCAAATTGGGTGTTAAGCTGATATGTTAGTAGAGACCATAAGTGGAAAGCATCATGTGGGATAGTCTGAGTATCAAACAGTGTCACGGATGTACATGGACATGGAGATCAATAATCTATTAGGTTGTACTATCAGAATAGTAGATGTTGGTCAAGCCTTTCGGTCTGATCTGTAAGAGCTTCTGATGACTATGTTTTTATATAACTTATCTTGTTTCTTATTTCTAAATGTGGGCTAAGTAAATTTAAAAAAGTGTTAAGGACTTAAAAAGGTAGGCTTAAAGCTTTTAATGTGTATGGTGGTAAATCTGGATAAAAAGTCGATAAAATATCGATAAAGAATAAGTGGGATTAAATAAGTAGGATTAAATAAAAATAGTAACATTAGTAAAAGGTTGTATTCTAATGGTGGTCCAAAGAATATCTTCACAGTAGTACATAGTCCTGAAAGTAGAATATCTCTGTACACTTTTCCGTCTTATCACCTAGGGTCAAAGTGAGGACTAGTATGAAAATACATGTGATCGGTATGTGATCCTAATATGAATTTTTGACAGGTGGATTTACTACTTTCTCAGGTACAGGAGATATGAGAGGACAGTTAAGTGTGAAGATCCATTTGGATTCGTTGAAAAGTAATCTATTTTCATAATTGCCTCCTCTCCAATTTCTGATCACTTTTTATAGTCCAAAGAATTTAAAATCTTTAATGTTACCACCCTGTTTTGTAGAGAAGTGTCTATACCAGAGCTTTCCAAACTTTTCATGTTGGTGACACACTTTTTAGACCTACATCATTTCGTGACACGGTAATTAATTCAGTTGTACTAGCAAACAGGAGGTTAAACTAACTTGTTTTAAAATATACGGACACATACATACATTATATAATAATATGTATTTACAAGTAACAGTAAGTATGTGCAAGAATTAAAAAAAAGTTTAATAACACCAATAGCTACTTACTATTTTATTGGGATTTATGAGGTTGATGGGATGAACACAATTTCTGAATATTTGGTGGAATATTAGATAAAGACACTAGCATTTCATCATCAAGCATTTTTAAGCTTCCACTTCCTATCCATATATCAAGAGCAGGAGCAGCAATGCACTACTGGGAGCTAGCTGCAAAAAAAACCCTTTGACTTCAGCTCACCGTTTAAGCTGCCGCCCTCAGAGCTCCGTGAGCCCTACTGACTACTGCCCGTGCTGCAAACATACTGCTGTTCCACTCACTGACTACCCATGCAGTCACGAGCCGATTAAGGAGACTACACGTGCAGTCAGGAGTCAATGTGCCGCCAGAGCCGCCAATGGCAATAGTTTCAGTTCCCACTGAGCTGCGCCAATTGGTTAAGATGATCTGTGACCCACTAGGTATCAATCACAAGTCAACCATGTGATATGCATAGCAGGCAGGCGGAAAGTCAGAAACCAAAAAAAAAACTTTTAAAAAAAATTGTGCTGAAGCAGGGACACACCTACACACTGCTGCTGACACACTAGTGTGTCCCGACGCACAGTTTGGAAAGCACTGGTCTATACAGTGGAGTGTCAATATTATTCTTCTCAATACATAGTATGTGCTCCCTGATTCTGTCCTTGAGGGTTCTTGATGACTGTCCCACGTATTGTAAGCCACATGTGCATTGGATCAAGCATATGACCACCTTATCATGGCACCTAATGAGTACCCGGATTTTATATTGATCACTCTTATGATGTGAGGAAAATTGATTAGTTTTCAACCCACTCTTACAGGCCTTGCAGCTTGGGCAGGGGAAAAAAACACCTTTTATTGGTTTACTTTGGCAATTTGTTTGTTTCCTGTGTCTCGGAATGCTTGGAGCCAACATATTTTTCAAATTATTAGTTTTTCTGTATATGAACCTTGGCTGAGGTATCAGTTTTACACCGATTACATCATCTTCTTTAAGGAGTTGCCAATGTTTCCTGAATATTGTCTCTATAATGTGTTTGTTGGCACAATACTCTGTTATTATTGGTACATCAATGGTGTCTTCCTCCAGCCTCCTTTTTGGCTTATCTTTATATTTGATGAGTTCACTTTGGTCGACTTTCCTAATCTCCTCAATCTTTTCTTCCAGAATTTCTTTAGCGTATCCTCTCTTTAGGAATCATTGTTTTAAGATGGTAGCTTGTTCCTCCCATTTCTCGGGGTTAGAGCAGTTTTTCCTCACCCTTAGCAGTTGCCCTTTCAGGATATTCGCTTTCCAGGTGGAGTGATGACAGCTTAGACTGTGTATGTAATTGTTACAATCAACCTCCTTAAAGAAGGTCGATGTCTCAATGTTCCCATCTATGACTTCAATTCTCAGGTCTAAGAAGTTAATCTTGTTATAGCTATATCCGTACGTGAATTTTAGATTCATCGAGTTTTTGTTCATCACATCGATGGTATAGATAAGGTCCTCTAGTAGGGATCCCTTCCAGATTATAAAAATGTCATCAATGTACCTTGAGTATAGGACCAGGTCTGCGCTGGCTGGGCACGAGTCCCAAAATATTTGTTCCCACTTACCCATATAGAGATTAGTGTAGCTCGGCACAAACCGAGTCCCCATGGCTGTCCCACATAGCTGTTGATAAAACTTGTTGTCATTACAGAAATAATTGTGGGTTAAAATATAGTTTATACTCTCTAGTATAAAAGTGCATTGTTCTTCAAGTATCTGTGGGTCTTTTTTGAGTAAGAAGTTCACAGCCTCAATGCCTCCTTCATGTGGGATGCTTGTGTAAAGCGATGTGACGTTGCATGTTACCATTATGTACTTCTTGTCCCAGACTATTTTGTCCAATGTTGCTAGAACTTGGATAGAGTCTCTTAGATAAGATGGAAGATTGGTTACATACTTCTGGAGAATCTTGTCCACGTATTCAGAGAGATTGCTGGATATAGACCCTATTCCCGATATGATGAGCCTTCCTGGTGGGTTGTTTAGGGTTTTGTGGATTTTTGGAATTGATAGAAAATTGGAGTTATCGGGTGTAGCACCTTAATGTAGTTGAACTCTTTCTCATTGAATATCCCCTGTATTTTGGTCTTTGTTATCAAATCTTCCAATTGCCTTTTGTATCTAACCACCGGATTGTTGGGAAGTCTTTGGTAAGTTTTCTCATCGCTCAAGATTCTGCTACATTCTCAGTTGTAGTGACTTCTGTTCATAATGACTATGCCACCACCTTTGTCCACTGGCTTGATCTTCAGATCGTGGTTGTTTTCAAGTTTCCTTATAGTGTCTATTTGAGACCTAGATAGATTGTGTTTCATGCGTTTGAGCTTTCCCGAGCTCAAATTTCTGATGTCCTTGCATACATTAGACTCAAACGTTTTGATGGCACTGCCTTTACTGCTGACTGGGTAGAAGGTCGATCTATGCTTTTGATCTCTGTGTGAGAATCCTTCCTCAATGGGTTGTCTTGGCTGTGATAGATTTAGTTCAATGGTAGATCTTGAGAAGTGTCTTTTTAATGTCAGTCTCCTGACAAACTCTTTTATGCTGATAAAGGTCTGGAATGTATCCAAGCCTTTCGTAGGAGCAAACCTCAGGTCGTATGCTAGTACAGATTCTTCCTTCTCAG
This sequence comes from Bombina bombina, assembly GCF_027579735.1. Lineage (NCBI taxonomy): Eukaryota > Metazoa > Chordata > Amphibia > Anura > Bombinatoridae > Bombina > Bombina bombina. The sequence continues at coordinate 315,518,205 of NC_069506.1, forward strand.
ACAGGGTAATAGAGGTAAGATTGAATATCCCTTTTGTTTTTTTCGAGCTGGTTACTACTTGGTTCTTGGGAAGCTAGGTTCCGCTGGACATTATGCCGTTCGTTGTTATGTTTACTCAGTTTGAGACCTCCTCTTTTGCCTCTATGGGTCTTCTTTTCAGGATGGGACTTCCCGGTTCTTCTGAGTCTGTGTTTTTCCTTTTTAGTGTGGTCCATTCTTTCTCTTTCTCTTTGGGGAGTTGGGGATTTATCCCTAAAAAAACATGGTTAGAAGTGGAGGCTAGAGTTCAATCTCGGATGCTGGCAGGGTTCACTTTGTTCTTGTGTGTTTGGGGCATCGGGCTATGATGGCGTTATCCCATCTCATATTTACGTTGCTGGTCAATTTCTTGTTGCATGCTGTTGAATCTATTAGGGTTATTTGGATACTGTTCTCTCCAGTTGAGTCTCTGATATGAGTTTTTATGATGGTTATGTGTGTAGTAATCATGTTGATTATATCGGTTTCTATAATTAGGGTTTCTTTTCTCATATCAATATGGCTCTGGTCTGCGATCGGAGAACGATATCCTTCTTTCCTGAGCATTTCTCAATGGGGATGATCTTGGCTCATCTTGATAGTTTTGAGTATGGTGAAAGTTTTTCTGATGAGGTGTATTGTTATAATAATTCTTGTTTGGCCTATCATCATGATTAGGATAATATGGCCTTGCTTCATAGTGAGAGTAATTATTATATTAATTTTCATTGTCTAGTTTTTGCTCATATTCTCTATGTGCATTCCCTCTGTAGCCTCATGGTCCTCCTTCATGTATGTCATCCCATTCTATTCTGTGATGTGGGATGTTCCTTCTAAATGGTCCTTGGTTCCCTGATACTCTCCTTTGTGGTGGGTAGGGACCCTTCTGTCCCCTATAATGGTAGTTATGTGTATTGAAATGGTGAATTTGCCATCTCCTGTTGTATCTCACCTCTGTCCAAGTGTTAGGGGTTCATGTATCTACATTTCTAATGTCAGGGTGTGGTGTATAGTTATCAGAACCATCTGGGTTATCAGTAGATTGATCTTTCTGGATGTTTTGGATCATTTTGTTTTCTATTCTAATTCTCTGTTAGGTTTCTTTGTCATTTTTTGTATTAGATCTTCCCAAATTTTAGTAACTCTTTTGACCAGATTTTCTTACCGTTCTATTATTTCTTTGGATTCAGACTCTGTTACATCAATTTTAGTTAGCATAATTTAATCATCTTTAATATCATTGTCTAACTTAGTGATAAATGAGGATCTATATTCTATGATGAGTCTGATGAGTTGTTTAGAAGTTTCCAGAAGTATATTTATCCATTTGTCTGAGAATTCTGGGTCAGATAATTGAAAAGTGCAATCTTTTTTAATGCTAAGGCCTTTGGGTATAATGTCTAGTTCCAGACATGTATTCAGGAAGGAGATCTCAACCTTGTATTTTACTTCAGAGGTTAAAAGCTTTTCCAAATTTTTAAAGATGGAAGCAATATCTAATTTGTCTGGATTGGTCTGAGTATTACTTGTTGTAGATGTAGAGATGTCTAATGTGATATCTCTCCTTAGTATTAGGAGGGACTCCATAACTATAGGGATAGAGATATGTTATTTGAAATGTGCTTATTGTAGTGTTCAATAAGTTAAATAAATTAGTCACTTAAAAGACTAGACAGATTGAATAATCCTTAGCTAAAAAATGAAAATTGAAAAAAGATATGTTTGGATACTCAGAATAATAGTTTAATTTAGTGATTTACAATGTGGGGGGCTGGCGATTTAGGGGTTAATAGGTTCATTTAGTGGTAGTGATGTGGGAGGCCAGAGGTTTAGGGGTTAATAACTTTATTTAGTGGTGGCGATGTCGGGGACATGCAGAATAGGGGTTAATATCTTTTTTATAGTGTCGACGATGTTGGGGTGTGGTGGAATAGGGGTTAATAACTTTATTATAGTGGCAGCAATATCAGGAGCAGCAAATTAGGGGTTAATAACTTTATGTAGGTATCGGCAATGTCGGGGGCAGCAGATTAGGGGTGTTTAGACGTGGGGTTTATGTTAGGGTGTTAAGTTTAAACCTAACTTTTTTTTCCCCATAGACATCAATGGGACTGCGTTACAGAATTTTTCATTCCGCGATCGCAGGTGTAAAGTTTGTTTCTATCACTCTCTCCCCATTGATATCAATGGGGAGAGCGTGCACGAGCACGTCAAAGCAGTGCTTGTATTTTGTGCGGTATGGAGCTTATCGCAACCATATCGCACGCACAAGGCGGCTTATCAAAAACTTGTAATGGCAGTGCTATGGAGGGTGAAATAACACAACTTTTGTTGCTTTCGTTTCACACCCTCTATAGCACAAAACTTGTAATCTAGGTGTATGTGAGTAGAAGCACAGCTTTTACTTTTAGAATGGCAGCTAATTTATATTTATATAAGTTCTGCTATTAGTATTTTATCCACAGAGCACAAATCACCTCCTTTCATTCTTCAAACTAAGTACCAGGAACTCACAAGGGAGCAAACGTCATTTGGCAGATGTGGGGCTTATTCTCAAGTTTCTGAATGGTCAAGAACACACATAGATGTAATACTGATGTGCCAATAAATCAGAAATATAGGCCCACAGTAACCAGGTTGTTGGTTGGGTGGAAACATTTTCAATACAAATTCACTATGTTTAATAGCTATGTATCATCACATTAAATGCATGTGTTCTCACCTCAGGAATATTATATACACTTAAAAGATATGCATGCACAGATCAGTGATATCGCCTGTGGTTTTTTAAATGATGATAGGTGCTTTGGGTTAATGTGCACAATACAGAGTGGAAGCTCTGTGAACAGGCAAAGTGCTAGAATACCTAAGCTGCAAGATGGAGATGTACAGCTTAATTTACTGTTACCTGTAAGGGGTTACATTTAGAGCAAGCTCTAGACTCAGGATGAAACCTGTAAATTCACTTGTGTAGTTCTGCCCAGCGGTTTAATGTTGCTTAAACAATTACGACTGCCTTGTATGTTTGAAAGAAAGCTTTTCTCTGAAACAATAAAATGAATAAATGATCTGTGCACAATTAACAAATTCAATAATTTTATGAAATTTTGTACTTAAAATATTTGTCTTACTACTGCATCCTAGTCATTAATAATCATTTAATTGGAGTAAATAACTATTTAAAATATGATTTGAGCAGAATTTATGAATTTTTATTAAACCATGAAAACAATTTTGTTTATTGATATATCAACTGAGCATGTGTAAAAGATTTAATGTAAAAATGACTTTCAAACAGCCAAAGTGCTGCTTAAAAGAGACCAAAATAGAGTTTCAAGAGGTTAAGGTTGTTCAATTTCAAAATTCCAGTATAGCTGCTGAATTCACAAAGATTGGAATACATCTTTTGATTAGTCTCCATGCAAAGAAGAGGTGTTTTCAAATGACAAATGCATTTGAAAACATTGTGATAAGTTGAGCGTTGCAGGTTTTTCTAATGCATTAAAATGTCTTTGAATTTGAGAACCCTATATAAATCCACACAGGGCACTCTAGTCTGGAATATAATAAATTACAAGATGACCTTTGTTTGTAGAACAAGTCTGTTCAGCTGTGAGTGCCTTTTTTTATTCAATTGATCCTCATGGTGAGAATGATTAATGTAGTACAAGTGCCCTATTTTTGCTTTCCTTTATATACTAAGAAGCCAACATGTTGCTTGACAGATACTTCAGTTGGTTAAGAAGCATCAAGTCCTATAGAGTGCCCTAGTCTGTAATTCTATAATCAAAATACAGATTTGTACCTTTAATAAGTACTTATAAATGAATTACACATACTTTCTAGATCAAGCTTACCAAAGTATGTTCTCTTTGCAATTTTTTATCTACTACAATTTAAATTATCAAGGACTAGCATGGTACTCAGCGCATGGATGGCAGGGTATCTTTTGTAGCATACAGTTTAACTAGGTTATATCCCCTCCTACCTAAAAAAAATAATAATCCTATCTTACCAAATCTGGTTACTAACAACTCCAGTCTGGATCGATCTTAATCAGCCTGCACACAATCTCCATAGACTGTACATTAGGTTAACTATCATTGACTACAAGTTACCTAACATGAAAGATTGCATAGTTATACCTAACCTGTATCTTTATTTAACTTGTAGGACTAGATTTTTAATGCAGCGCTATTTAGTGCTCTTGCTTGAGCATTCATTTTGCTAGAAGTTAACTTTTTGCCCGTGTCAAGTAGTGCTAGTATTATTAAGTGGAAAGTTAAAATTTTGCACTTGCACAAAACTTGTTGCATTCAAAAAGTTAACCACAGGATATTGCATTTGCTATATCACAATAACTCCATTGACTTCAAAGGAGCATGGAAGTTAAAACAAATCTAACATCTATTCTCGGGTGCTAACCCTATCAATTCACCCTTGAGAAAGCCGGGGCGCTCTACCTTGTTGAGGATCCATAGGAAGGTGTCGTTAGCTGCACTGGAACCGCTGCTGGCAGAGATTTTGAACTAGATCCATCTTGCCGTGCTTTAACAGAGAACTTTGCCTGTACGATCACCTTGCATCCCAGTCGGATCATTATTACTTATGGGCTTGTTGTTTTTTATTGTCTAGTGAGTATGATACTACTTGCGTGACTTTTATCTAACTTGAATAAATACTGCATTGAATCAAGGATTGCGCTGTCTCCTTTGTATCTTTCAGCTCTTATGTTTAATCCCTTACTCTAATAACCCCTAAACTGCCCCTACTCATTTAACCTTGCAATGCTATTATCCCCTAATACACCACATCCCCCATCGCAAACTTCTCCACTACACTATAAAAGGGAAAAACAATTGTTTAAAAAGATAATTCCTTTATTACCCATTTCTCAGTTTTGCATAACCAGCACTGTTATATTATTATGCTTTTTTCCTCTCTGATTACCTTGTGTCTAAGCCTCTGCAGACTATCAACTTTTCATAGTTCTTTTGACAAAAGTGCATTTAAGCCAATCAGTGCTGACTCATTAATAACTCCACAGGAGTGAGCACAATGTTATCTATATGACACACATGAACTAGCACTGTCTAACTGTGAAAACCCAACAAAATGCACTGATATAAGTGGTGGCCTTCAACGGTTTAGAAATCCGTTTGACCCTACTTAGGCTGCGTATCTTTCAAAAAAGAATACCAAGAGAAGAAATCAAATTTGATGAAAAAAGTAAATTGGAAAGTTGTTTAAAATTGCATTCCTTAAATCATAAAAGTTTAATAATGACTTCATTATCTCTTTAACCCCTAACACACCATAACCCCACTTCTATAAACCCCCTCATCTATTAACCCCTAAACTGCCACCACTACAATAAACTTCTAACCTATTAACCCCCTAAACAGCCACAACACCCCACCTCAATAACCCCTACACTACTTAAACCCTAGACTGCAATTACCCCTATCACAATAACCCCTACACTACTTAACCCTGTAACCACCATTACCCCCACTGCAATAACCCCTACACTACTTAAAACCTAGATCGCTATTACCCATATCACAATAATCCCTACACTACTTAACCCTGTAACCACCATTACCCTCATTGCAATAACCCCTACACTACTTAACCCTGTAACCACCATTACCCCCATTGCAATAACACCTACACTACTTAACCCTGTAACCACCATTACTCCCACTGCAATAACCCCTACACTACTTAAACCCTAGACCTCTATTACCCCTATCTCAATAACCCCTACACTACTTAAACCTGTAACCACCATTACCCCCATTGCAATAACACCTACACTACTTAAACCCCAAAAAGCTAACCCCCCAAGACCCCTAACCTAAGACCTTTCAGTTACAAAAAATAAAAAATACTACTAATAAAAGGCCCTATCCTAAAACTAAAGAAACCTTAACCCCTCTTAAAAACCCTATACTATAACTAAAATAACGCCACAACTAAAAAATCAGCTTTGCAGGCCGCCACCACTGCTTCTCAACCTGTACACCAGCACTTAGCAGGCAGAATAAAATCACCCAGACACTTTCATCAGGAATGATTGACAGCCCCTTCTTGCGAACCATTAGGCTAGAGTGAGTAGGGGGTGGCATTGCACAAGCAGACTTTCTGTGAACCTTGTCCATCTCGGACAGAAGACTAGAAGAAGACCACACAAGAAGAAGGAGGACTGCCACCATGGGCCCCCTGCTGCACACAATTTTTATATTAGGTTTTTTTAAAAGATATTTTTTTTTATTTCTGGGAATTTATTAGTTTTAGAATAGTGTATTTTTTGGTAGCTTTTTAGGGTACTTTAGAATAGGGCTTTTTATTGTAGTGTTTTTTTTTTATTTCTTTCATGTAATTGGCAAGAGTCCATAAGCTAGTGACGTATGGGATATACATTCCTACCAGGAGGGGCAAAGTTTCCCAAACCTCAAAATGCCTATAAATACGCCCCCCACCACACCCACAATTCAGTTTTACAAACTTTGCCTCCCATGGAGCTGGTGAAGTAAGTTTGTGCTAGATTTCTACGTTGATATGCGCTTCGCAGCAGGTTGAAGCCCGGTTTTCCTCTCAGTGTGCAGTGAATGTCAGAGGGATGTGAAGGGAGTATTGCCTATTGAATTCCATGGTCTTCCTCTAGGGGATCTATTTCATAGGTTCTCTGTTATCGGTTGTAGAGATTTCTTCTCCTACCTCCCTTTTCAGATCGACGATATACTCTTATATACCATTACCTCTACTGATTCTCGTTTGTTAGGCTCGCGGGTGCAAAAAATGCTAAATTTTATTGCCTCATTTTTGGCGCAAGACTTTTTTGGCGCGAGATTGACATTTGTCTGACGTCAATGACGTCATTTCCGGCGTCGTAGTTGAAGCCGGAAGTTTTCACGTAGTTGCGTCATTTTTGACTCTCGTGTTTGTTTCAGACGTTTTTGGCGCCAAAAAATATGTGGGCGTCATTCTTGGCGCCAGATTTTTAACATTATTTAAGTCTCATTTTTTAGTTGCTTCTGGTTCTAGAGGCCTGTTCTGTTTGCATTTTTTCCCATTCCTGAAACTGTCATTTAAGGAATTTGATAATTTTGCTTTATATGTTGTTTTTTTCTATTACATATTGCAAGATATCCCAAAAACTGTTCCTGTATCAGAAAATACTGTTGGATTCCTGATGACTGATATCAGTCCTACCAAAGCTAAGTTCATTTATTTTAATGTTATGAATTTTTATCTTTAGCTATGGTTTGTAATAAGTTATCATGATAAAATTTTACATGCAGAGTCCATTAGTATTTATGCATTATCTATTGCTATTCTTTTTACATCTAATGTACAAGATATACTTAGGAATTTATAAGAATATTTTTCTGATTCTATTCTATTCTAAGGCTTTGTCTGCCATCCCGCCTTCTAATAAAATTTATAGGTCTTTTTTAAACTTCTCATTTAGTTGATGAATTTTCAAATGACCAACAATATACTGAATTATCCTTCTCTGATGATGTTTTATCTCATTCAGAATATTCTTCATCAGATATTGACACTAACAAATCTACTTTTTTATTTTTAAATAGAGTACATTCGTTCTTTGTTGAAAAGGTGTCGATTATTTTGGATATTGAGGTGACTAGTTCTTTTGATTTTAAGACTAGCTAACATTTAAATTCTGCTTATTAACCTTCTGTGGTTTCTTCAGAGGTTTTTTTTCCAGTTCCTGATACTAGGGAATGGAATAGGCCGGGAACTTCTTTTATTCCTTCTTTAAGGTTTTTAAATTGTATCCTTTGCCGGCAGTTAGTTTAAAGTTTTGAGGAAAGATCCCCAAAGTTATTGGGGCTATCTCTACTCTTGCTAAACATACTACTATTACTATAGAACATAGTATTTATTTTTTTCCTTCAGATGGGAAACTTGTATCTTATTTAAGGAAAATTATTTATATTCAGGTACTTTTCTTAGACCTGCAATTTATTTGGCTGATGTTGCAACTGCTTCAACTTTCTGGTTGGATACTTTAGTGCATCAAGTATCGGATTATGATTTGTTTAGCATTGTTAAGTTGATCAACATGCTAATAATTTCATTTGTGTCGTAATTTTTTTGATATTTTTGCAAATGAGGTTTAATCTATGTCTTTAGCTATTTTAGCTAGAAGAACTTTGTGACTTAAATCTTGGAATGCTAATTTGATTTCTAAATTCCATATTTCTTTTTTTCCAAGGTAATCAATTATTTGGTTCACAATTGGATTCATTCCTTCAAATGTTACTCTGAGGAAGGGTGTTTTTTTGCTTCAAGATTAAGTTCTAAGAGTAAATCTTAAGCTTATATTAGTTTTTGTTCTTAATAAGGAACGGAATCCTAATTCTTCCCCAAGTAACATGTTTATAATTGGAAGTTTTCTTCATTTAATTTAAGCCATTTAAAAGATCAAAGTCAAGTCCCCAAATTTGCATGTAGGTGCATTTCTTATTCCAGCTTAGCTGGTAAGGGGCAGGTTAAGACTTTTAAAAAAAATTAGTTTGGTTCAATTTGGTCCAAACTTCTTAAGATTGGGGTACAGAATAGGATTCAGAGTAAAACCGCCTGTGAGAAGTCTTTTTTTCTCTAACATATTCCAGCTATTCCAGTAAAGGCTCACACTTTCCTGAAGTGTGTTTCAGACCTGTATGTATTGGGTATTTGTGAAGCGCGGCTGGTCACCTGTTGGGGCTCAAGGCGCTGCTCAGACCTGCAGTTTTCTGGGGTATTTATACCAGTTCCATTTCAGGAACAGGGTTTGGGGGTTTTGTTCAAAACTATTCATTGTCCCAAAGATAGAAAATCTTCATATAAGATAAATTGTCATATAAGAGTACCATCTTTTAGAATGGTGTTTATATGGTCTATTCTGCCTTTTGGTCAGCGAGGGCATTATTTGTTTACAATAGATACAATAGATGCATATCTTCATTTTCTGTTTTCATTCAGATTATTTTCATTTTCTGAGATTCTCTTTTTTTGGCAAGCATTACCAATTTGTTGCTTTTCCTTCTGGTCTAGCGACAGCTCTAAGAATCTTTTCAAGGTTCTCAGTGTTTCCTTATTGGACGGTCTCGTGGTACTGGCTCAGTCTTTTCATTCTGCAGAATCTCATACGATTCAACTTTTGTTGTTTCTTCAAAGACATGGTTGGAGGATCTTTCTTGAGTCCATGAGCTAGTGACGTATGGGATATACATTCCTACCAGGAGGGGCAAAGTTTCCCAAACCTCAAAATGCCTATAAATACACCCCCCCACCACACCCACAATTCAGTTTTACAAACTTTGCCTCCCATGGAGGTGGTGAAGTAAGTTTGTGCTAGATTCTATGTTGATATGCGCTTCGCAGCAGGCTGAAGCCCGGTTTTCCTCTCAGAGTGCAGTGAATGTCAGAGGGATGTGAAGAGAGTATTGCCTATTTGAATAAAATGGTCTTCCTCTATGGGATCTATTTCATAGGTTCTCTGTTATCGGTCGTAGAGATTTCTTCTCCTACCTCCCTTTTCAGATCAACGATATACTCTTATATACCATTACCTCTACTGATTCTCGTTTCATACTGGTTTGGCTATCTACTATATGTAGATGAGTGTCTTAGGGTAAGTAAGTCTTATTTTATTTATGACACTCTAAGCTATGGTTGGGTGTTTAAACTTATATTTGCCATGATTCAGGATAATCAGTATTCCTTCATTCAGACTGTCAGTTTCATTATTTGGGATAATGCATATGAATAAAAAAATGTTTGACGTATGTGTGTTACAGACGTTCTTTGCGCCAAAAAATGTGGGCGTCGTTTTTGACGTCAGAGGATGTGGCGTCATACTTGGCGCCAAAAAATATGGGCGTTGTATTTGGCGCCAATAATGTGGGCGTCATACTTGGCGCCAAAAAATGTGGGCATCATTTTGGTCTCCACTTTTTTCACATTATTTAAGTCTCACTTTTTCATTGCTTCTGGTTGCTAGAGGCTTGTTTATTTTGCATCTTTTCCCATTCCTGAAACTGTCATTTAAGGAATTTGATAATTTTGCTTTATATGTTGTTTTTTCTATTACATATTGCAAGATGTCACAACCTGACCCTGGATCAGAATCTACTTCTGGAAAGACGCTGCCTGTTGCTGGTTCTACCAAAGTTAAGTGCATTTGTTGTAAACTTTTGGTAACTGTTCCTCCGGCTGTAGTTTGTGTTAGTTGTCATGATAAACTTTCTAACGCAGATAGTGTCTCCATTAGTAATAATCCTTTACCTGTTGGTTTTCCTTCAACATCTAATGTTCAGGATGTCCCTGTTAATGTAAAAGAATTTGTTTCTAATTCTATTAGGAAGGCTCTGTCTGTTATTCCTCCTTCCAGTAAACGTAAAAGGTCTTTTAAAACTTCTCATATTTCAGATGAATTTTTAAGTGACCGCCATCATTCTGACTTATCTGTTTCTGATGAGGATCTATCTGGTTCAGAAGATTCTGCTTCAGATATTGACACTGATAAATCTTCATATTTATTTAAGATGGAGTTTATTCGTTCTTTACTTAAAGAAGTGTTGATTGCATTAGATATGGAGGAGTCTAGTCCTCTTGATACTAAATCTACTAAGCGTTTAAATTCAGTTTTTAAACCTCATGTAGTTATTCCAGAAGTTTTTCCAGTTCCTGATGCTATTTCAGAAGTAATTTCTAGGGAATGGAATAGTCTGGTTACTTCATTTACTCCTACTCCAAGGTTTAAGAAATTGTACCCTGTGCCATCTGATAGATTAGAATTTTGGGACAAAATCCCTAAAGTTGATGGAGCTATCTCTACTCTTGCTAAACGTACTACTATTCCTACGGCGGATAGTACTTCCTTTAAGGATCCTTTAGATAGGAAGCTTGAATCCTTTCTACGGAGAGCTTATTTATGTTCAGGTAATCTTCTTAGACCTGCTATTTCTTTGACTGATGTTGCTGCATCTTCCACCTTCTGGTTGGAGGCTTTAGCGCAACAAGTGTCAGACCATAATGCTTATAGCATTGTTAAACTTCTTCAACATGCTAATAACTTTATTTGTGATGCCATTTTTGATATCATTAGAATTGATGTCAGGTATATGTCTTTAGCTATTTTAGCTAGAAGAGCTTTATGGCTTAAATCTTGGAATGCAGATATGACTTCTAAGTCAACTTTACTTTCTCTTTCTTTCCAAGGTAATAAATTATTTGGTTCACAGTTGGATTCTATAATTTCAACTGTTACTGGGGGGAAAGGAACCTTTTTGCCTCAGGACAAAAAATCTAAAGGTAAATATAGGGCTGCTAATCGTTTTCGTTCGAAAACCTTCTCCAGTCTGGAATAAATCCAAGCCTTTTAGAAAGTCAAAACCAGCTCCCAAATCCGCATGAAGGTGCGGCCCTCATTCCAGCAAAGCTGGTAGGGGACAGGTTACGATTTTTCAAAGATATTTGGATCAATTCGATTCACAGTCTTTGGATTCAGAACATTGTTTCACAAGGGTACAGAATAGGTTTCAAGGTAAGGCCACCTGTGAGAAGATTTTTTTCTCTCACGCATTCCAGTAAACCCAGTGAAGGCTCAGGCATTTCTGAAATGTGTTTCAGACTTAGAGTCAGCTGGGGTAATTGTGCCAGTTCCAGTTCTGGAACAGGGTCTGGGGTTTTACTCAAATCTATTCATTGTACCAAAGAAGGAGAATTCCTTCAGACCAGTTCTGGATCTAAAAATATTGAATCGTTATGTAAGGATACCAACATTCAAAATGGTGACTATAAGGACTATTCTGCCTTTTGTTCAGCAAGGGCATTATTTGTCTACAATAGACTTACAGGATGCATATCTTCATATTCCAATTCATCCAGATCATTATCAGTTCCTGAGATTCTCTTTTCTAGACAAGCATTACCAGTTTGTTGCCCTTCCATTTGGCCTAGCAACAGCTCCAAGGATCTTTTCAAAGGTTCTCGGTGCCCTTCTCTCTGTAATCAGAGAACAGGGTATTGCGGTATTTCCTTATTTGGATGATATCTTGGTCCTTGCTCAGTCTTTACATTCTGCAGAATCTCATACGAATCAACTTGTGTTGTTTCTTCAAAGACATGGTTGGAGGATCAATTTACCAAAGAATTCCTTGATTCCTCAGACAAAGGTAACCTTTTTGGGTTTTCAAATAGATTCAGTGTCCATGACTTTGTCTCTAACAGAAAAGAGATGTCTGAAGTTGGTTTCAGCTTGTCGAAACCTTCAGTCTCAATCATTCCTTTCGGTAGCTTTGTGCATGGAAATTCTAGGTCTCATGACTGCTGCATCGGACGCGATCCCCTTTGCTCGCTTTCACATGAGACCTCTCCAGCTTTGTATGCTGAACCAGTGGTGCAGGGATTATACAAATATATCACAATTAATATCCTTAAATCCCAATGTTCGATCTTCTCTGACTTGGTGGTTGAATCACCATCGTCTAATTCAAGGGGCCTCTTTTGTTCGTCCAACCTGGACTGTGATCTCAACAGATGCGAGTCTTTCAGGTTGGGGAGCTGTATGGGGATCTCTGACAGCGCAGGGGGTTTGGGAATTTCAGGAGGCGAAATTACCAATCAACATTTTGGAACTCCGTGCGATTTTCAGAGCTCTTCAGTTCTGGCCTCTTCTGAAGAGAGAATCGTTAATTTGTTTTCAGACAGGCAATGTCACAACCGTGGCGTATGTCAATCATCAAGGTGGGACTCACAGTCCTCTGGCTATGAAAGAAGTATCTCGGATACTTGTATGGGCGGAATCCAGCTCCTGTCTAATCTCTGCGGTTCACATCCCAGATGTAGACAATTGGGAAGCGGATTATCTCAGTCACCAGACGTTACATCCAGGCGAATGGTCTCTTCACCCAGAGGTATTTCTTCAGATTGTTCAAATCTGGGGACTTCCAGAAATAGATCTGATGGCCTCTCATCCAAACAAGAAACTTCCCAGGTATCTGTCCAGATCCAGGGATCCTCAGGCGGAAGCAATGGACGCATTGTCGCTTCCTTGGAATTATCAATCTGCTTATATCTTTCCGCCTCTAGTTCTTCCAAAAGTGATTTCCAAAATTCTAATGGAGCATTCATTTGTATTGCTGGTGGCTCCAGCATGGCCTCACAGGTTTTGGTATGCGGATCTCGTTTGGATGGCAAGTTGCCAACCTTGGACACTTCCGTTAAGGCCAGACCTTCTATCTCAAGGCCCATTTTTCCATCAGGATCTCAAATCATTAAATTTGAAGGTATGGAGATTGAACGCTTGATTCTTAGTCATAGAGGTTTCTCTGACTCAGTGATTAATACTATGATACAGGCTCGTAAGTCTGTGTCTAGAAAGATTTATTACCGAGTCTGGAAGACTTACATTTCTTGGTGTTCTTCTCATAAATTCTCTTGGCATTCTTTTAGAATTCCTAGTATTTTACAGTTTCTTCAGGATGGTTTGGATAAGGGTTTGTCTGCAAGCTCTTTGAAAGGTCAAATCTCTGCTCTTTCTGTTCTTTTTCACAGAAAGATTGCTAATCATCCTGATATTCATTGTTTTGTACAGGCTTTGGTTTGTATCAAGCCTGTCATTAAGTCAATCTCTCCTCCTTGGAGTCTTAATTTGGTTCTGAGGGCTTTACAGGCACCTCCGTTTGAACCTATGCATTCTCTGGATATTAAATTACTTTCTTGGAAAGTGTTGTTCCTTTTGGCCATCTCGTCTGCTAGAAGAGTTTCTGCGTTATCTGCTCTTTCTTGTGAATCTCCTTTTCTGATTTTTCATCAGGATAAGGCGGTGTTGCAGACTTCATTTACATTTTTACCTAAGGTTGTGAATTCTAACAACATTAGTAGAGAAATTGTTGTCCCTTCATTGTGTCCTAATCCTAAGAATTCTATGGAGAGATCTTTACATTCTTTGGATGTAGTAAGAGCTTTGAAATATTATGTTGAAGCTACTAAAGGTTTTAGAAATACTTCTAGTCTATTTGTTATCTTTTCTGGTTCCAGGAAAGGTCAGAAGGCTTCTGCCATTTCTTTGGCATCTTGGTTAAAGTCTTTGATTCATCATGCTTATGTAGAGTCGGGTAAGTCCCCGCCTCAAAGGATAACGGCTCATTCTACTAGGTCAGTTTCTACTTCCTGGGCTTTTAGGAATGAAGCTTCTGTTGATCAGATTTGCAAAGCAGCAACTTGGTCTTCTTTGCATACTTTTACTAAATTCTACCATTTTGATGTTTTTTCTTCTTCTGAAGCAGTTTTTGGTAGAAAAGTACTTCAGGCAACTGTTTCAGTTTGATTCTTCTGCTTATAATTTCAGTTTTTTTCATTATAAGATTAAAACTTTTTGATTTGGGTTGTGGATTATTTTTGCAGCGGAATTGGCTGTCTTTATTTTATCCCTCCCTCTCTAGTGACTCTTGCGTGGAAGTTCCACATCTTGGGAATCTGCTATCCCATACGTCACTAGCTCATGGACTCTTGCTAATTACATGAAAGAAAACATAATTTATGTAAGAACTTACCTGATAAATTCATTTCTTTCATATTAGCAAGAGTCCATGAGGCCCACCCTTTTTTGTGGTGGTTATGATTTTTTTGTATAAAGCACAATTATTCCAATTCCTTATTTTTGATGCTTTCGCTCCTTTCTTATCACCCCACTTTGTCAGTATATTTATGAAAATCTTAGTAGTGCTATCAAATAATATATCATTTTATGGCAGGGTTATAAACACAATACAAAAAAAAAATAGAAACCCTAATCAACCATGCATCTACTAGACCATATAATTAATATAAATACCTGAACTCTTTTATTTAGATAATATCCATGAACATATTGAAGTATATTTGCAATGAAAGGAAATGAAATAACTTTTTATGCGCTTGAAAACTATTTAAATATGCTATGCAAAATTCATACACGCTTATCTTAAAAACCCACCTTATTTATAAATAACCTTTAACATCCAAGCAATACAATTTTAAACAGTATTCTTAAACAATAGGATAATATATATATTCTGCTATTTAACTGCAATTTATCCTAATACCAAATTAGCTGACAATATCAGAACTTGCATAGATGAGTTACTTAGCCAATCAGACACAGATTTAAACAATACCTAGGCTTATGACTACCAATTTAAAATACAATATACTTCACCAAATAAACAGCAATCCAGTTTCCAATATTTCTTAACAGGTCCAATTCACCTCAGAAATTCAAAATTGGGGTAAAGCATATGGAGTCCAATAGTAGGTGTGTGCTTTTGATTAATAACTGCAGCAGTTACCCCTTTCTGGATCAGTCAACACAACCTCTTTTTAGTCTCTATGCTGGGGTTTAAATCATCTGATCTCACCCCTCCCCTTTTTGATTATTTATCAGTCATTGGTGAATATTGGAAACGCCCACGGCCCTGTCTTGGATTTGGAATATCTTATATTTAACAGCCAAAAGGCTTTCTGGCTGTAGTTCTCTCATGGCAACACCAGGTGGCAGCATTTTACAAACAAAACAAATTCACCTTCACATTTCTAAACATTTTTAAGCAAGTTGATTATTTTCATAAAATGGTTATTTAATCAGATCACACTCTCTGTATTAATCATATATAACCCCAATTACAGATGGTTAATATTAGGTTATTTTTTCTGATTATTCTGATACCAAATATGTTATATTATTAACATTTTATTATATTAAGGTAATTTAATACTGCTAATTATTAGCTTAAAATGCATTGTAATTTTATCAGTATTCTGGCATTTCTATACAAATAACAGCTTATTTTTAATTCAGTATTGTACTGTATTCCAACAAGAATATGCCATATTTTATGTTTGTAATAAGCCCAGGATGTATCAACTTTCTTCATGCAGATCTGAGATTATATGCCTGAAAAATATAAACATTACAGAAGTTATTAAACATTTTTGACTGACTAAAACAGTTACCTCCCAAGCTTAGCAAATATCCATGTAATAATAGAGAATTAGACAATTTCCAATTTATATATTTGATACATTCTGAGGCATGCATTCAAACAGAAAAAAAAAAAAAAATTGATAATTTGCTGTCTGTTTAATAAATCTCCAAGTCACACCTTAGCATTTGTCTGTGTTTCCCAAGGCCTTCACTGTATGCTATTCTTCCCTAGACACCATGTCTGTGTCACGTGTATTCTGGTGTCATCAGCCACACAGCATGAGTCACTTAAACAAATCTGTGCTAATTATCAGTCCCTTTAAGAATGTTTGTATCTCTCACATCTTTTCAGACGGATCGGCATTTCCCTTGGAGGAAACCCATATATGGGCCTGTATCCTGTTCTCTTTCAAAATTACTTCCCCCAACATTCCTCTAAGTGACTGCATTAAATTGGGCAGGCCAAATGTTTCATTGCCCCCCCCCTGTGTGTTTAGCATAATTTACATAATGAGTGTGGGAGATCTCTTAGAAATAATCCTTTGTTTTACAGACCATGTGCACATCCACAGATTTATTAAATAAAGATAAATATACTTCTATATATTATTTAATAATATTTCAAATACCTTGACATAAATCCCCCTTTCTAATTCAAAAATATGTAGGACACATGTATTTGAATTGGATCAAAGTTAGTGGTATTTGGTGAGGATGTTGACCGTACACATCATGGACAGTCTTCTATGTAGATAGTCTGTCGATTTTGAGAGTTCATGTTTATCAGCTAGGCATCTTTGAACTACAGTATGTCTTTAGTTCATTTGGGGATATGACACTTCATTTTCCCTCTATGACTTGTAGTTGGGATCTTGGATGACACGCTCGCAATTGATTGATATGGACCCATTTATCTATGAAACTTTCATTTTTGGGGATCCTTATTTTATAGGCCACTGGAGATATTTTGTCAGTAATGACAAAAGGACCTTTCCGTGAGGGAAGAAATTTCTTCTCCCTAGCCTGATCTCTTCCAAAGTTATAAAGATAAACTTTATCATTTATTTCATATTCCTTTTTGGATGTTTTGAGATCATAATAGGTTTTAGTGGCAGTTGCGGCTCTTTCAAAATTCCTTTGAGCAAATGCAAAGGCATATTGCAGTTGTTTTCTTAGGTTTTCCACATATTGATGTGTATTGGCAGCGTTTATCAAGTTTTGATCTGATGTACGGTATAGCAGATGCTGAGGTAGAACCATTCTTCTACCAGTCATCAGTTCAAAAGGTGATATTTTGGTAGCACTACTTGGAGTTGCTCTTAATGCCATTAAGACTAGAGGTAGTTTTACATCCCAGTCTTTACCTGTTTCACTCACAAACTTTTTGAGGATTTTAACAATGGACTGGTTGTAACGCTCTACACCACCACTTGAGGCAGCTCTATAAGCAATATGGAGCTTTCTTTTAACCCCTAGTATTTTCCACATTTTGGTCATCACTTCGCTAGTGAAGTGGGTTCCCCGATCTGACTCGATTCTTTGGGGCAGACCAAATCTGGAAAATACATGGTTGATGAGCAATGCTGCACATGTTTCGGCACTATTGTTAGGTGCACTAATGCACTCTACCCATTTAGTGAACAGGCATGTCACTGTTAACATGTATTTGTTACCTCTTGATGATCTTGTTACTGGGCCAATAAAATCAATTTGTATATCTGACCATGGCATTACCATCCCCCTTTTCTGCAAAGGCGCTCTATGCGTTGGTGCAGTGGGTTGGAACTGTGGGCAGATTAAACACCCTTGACAGTAGGTTTGAACATCTTTCAACATGTGTGGCCAAAAAGCGTAATCACGTAATATTTCATACGTGAGTTTGGCACCATGATGACCAGATGTGGGAGCATCATGGGCATGTTGAAGCATTAGACCTCGGAACTTGGTGGGTACTACCCACTGCTGGATGCCAGTTTTGGAGGTTCTAATTAACAAACCATCCTGTAATTTGAATTGTGATTTAGATTTTATTAAGATTCTCAGATCTTCTTTGCCAATACAATCATCTTTTGAGATGGCGTTGCTTTCAGGGTCTTCTATGTGTTTATAGAAGATGCCTACAATGGGGTCTTCCTTTTGACTAGTGATCAGGTCCTCACTAGGAGAATCCTGACTCCATTGTACCAAGTTAGGCTCACTCTGTTGTTTTGCCTCGTTTCTGGTAATGGCTTCTACCTGAATTGCACCCATTAAGTGGTCAATATTAAGGAGTTCTCCAGTTATGGCTCCTTGTTTGGCTAACGAATCCGCAAGGTCATTGCCTTCCTTATCAGGACCTAGAACTCTGGAATGACCCTTGGTCTTTTTCCAGTGTATGGTTAAATCATTGGATACCACCAGATTATCAATCTCGCAGAACAACTTGCCATGCTTGACTGGTTTGTTATTGCTTTTCTGCATGCCATTTCTTTTCCAAGTTGGCAGATATTCAACAAAACTGTCACACACATAATTTGAGTCAGTTATGATCACAAATTCATGAGTACCATGTTCAATAGCCATTTCAATGGTTTTGAAAACAGCAGTTAGTTCTGCAACTTGACTGGATCTTGGTCCAATCTTGAAACCTATAGATATATTTGGGAATCCATTTGTCCCAGTTATACCAATGCCAGCGACTAATGTGCGCTCATTATCAATAGTGGCATGATAAGAACAACCATCAACATATACCCAAGGTAGTGCTTGACAATGGTCCTCATTGTATATTTTATATGGGGAAAGCAATTGTTCCTCCAGAAAATCATCTTCTGATAATTCTTCCCCAGGATCTCTAGCAGTACAGTCGTGGACCTCAGCAAGCCCTTGTGCGACTGGATTCTTTTTATTCGGCTTGTAGTGAATTTCTAATGGCCAGCCTTGTAAGGAAAGAGTCCATGCTGTTATGCGGCTATTAGACAAATTCCCATCTCTTATTCTCTCACTTTGCAAATATAGCAAAGGCTGGTGGGCCGTTTCTACAATAATTTTCTCGCCCTGTATATAGCTGCGGAAATTTTGTAGAGCCCATACAGTAGATAAGAGGGCTTTTTCGCAATCGCTAAATTTTATTTCTACTGGGGATAGATTTTTGCTCGCATAAGCAATGGCTTTGTTCAAATTATCATGCTTTTGGTATAAAACAGCACTCATGCTTACATCTGTGTACCCTGTTTCTAAGTAGAAAAGTTTACCACCTTCAGGGTATGCTAAGCAAGGTGCTTGAGTGAGTTTTCTCTTCAGCTCTCTGATGGCTGTCTCTTGAGACTCACTCCAGTGCCATTTCACATCTTTCTTTAGAAGAAGTAGTAGTGGTTTAGCTAATTCCGCATAATTATCAATGAATTTGCGAGAATAATTCGTCATACCCAGGAATGATCTCAATTCCTTTAAGTTAGTTGGGTTTTTAGAATTCACTATAGCTTCCACCTTTTTCTTTTGGGGATTTAATCCTTCAGAGGTAACTTCATGTCCCAAGAAGTTTACACGAGTGCGGCACCATTGAGCTTTTTTGTAGGGATAATTTGACACCTGCCCTTTTAAATTGGCTGAGGACATGTTTAAGCTCTGCGATGTGTTTTTCAAAGTCTGTGCTTTTGATTAAAACATCATCAACATAAGATAAGGTCCCCCTTTCCAGTGCGTCAGGCATAGCCTTATGCATGAATACAGCAAATTCATGTCCAGAATTTATGTATCCAAATGGAAGTCTCTGGAATGCATACTGAACCTTTTGGAAAGAGAATGCTAGCTTATATTGGTCCTCTTCATGTACCTTTATGGTCCAATATCCCTGTGCACAATCAATGGCAGTGAATATTTTGGATCCCTGCATTTGTGCTAGGCACTGGTCAATGTATGGTACAGGCCAGCCAGACATGTATACTCGTTTGTTTAGCTGTCTTAAGTCAGCACACAAACGCCATTGTCCATTGGGCTTAAGGACACCTAGAATAGGATTATTATAAGAGCTGTGCACCTGTCTGATAATACCTCTTTCTTCCAAATTCCTTATGATCTCTGCAAGAGAATCATATGAGGCTAAGGGAAGTCTGTATTGTTTGACAAATACAGGTGGCGCAACAGGATCTGTTTGTATTCTTGCAATGTGCAAGTCTGTAGTACCACAGTCATAAGAATCCTTAGCGAAAATATCCTTGTATTCCATTAGGAGTTCTCGCAGCTGTTGGCGTTCGTCATCGCTGGAACAGCCATTAGCTAAGGATATTTGCTCTTCGACTATTTGCTGAAATCCTGGAAAGATTTCAGGCTGTCCTATTTCATAGGCTTCTTCCAACCTAGAGGTGAGATCCCCTTGATTATAGTTTATATTGCTCCCATGACTCTGGGTATTGGGGTAATCTTGCTGTTTGATTGGCTGATCAAACACTAGAGAGGCTTCTTCAATTTTACAGATGCCTTCCTCTGAGCTGAAGGGATAAATAGACTGAATATTAAATAGACCCTCTGGCATAGATGCAAAGGATTGTTCTATTAATTGTTCTTCAGTTAAGTATCCTTCAGGTATTAGCCCAATTACATTATTCTGGAATCCAAAAGTGTAATAACTTGATTCCAGTGCATATCCTATGGTAGTTCCCTTGGATAATGTTATATCCTGTGGGGTCATGTTATGCACAACAATATGTATTGGAACAGTTCCAATATTCACCATAGGAGTGTAGGTTACTGTGACACCCAGATTTTGTATTCTATGGGAGAGAGTTTTTAATTTCTGACCTCTCTTTACCTGTAAGGGTAAAAGAAATTTATCAGCCCCAGCAGGAATTATAACATCGCTAGATACCTGCATATTCACAGCATATGGCAATTGCTGGTTTGATTTCAGGGCTGCATTTTCATCCTGAAATACTTCAGGGTCCCCCTTTAACCTGCTCCAAAGGCAAGAGTTAATCAAATCTATTTGTATGGCATATCTATGTATGATATCATTGCCAATGTATATTTGATTATGGGGAGTATTTAAAACTAAAAACAGGTGTTTCACTGACTTATTACTTATAGAGATAGACAATAAGCACTTAGTTGTGATGTTATAGCTTTCAGACCTGTCATCCAGGCCGTTGACACAGTGGTCTTGGGGAGAAAGATATTTAATCACTTTAGGTTCAGCTATTTGCGCTAATAAACCTTCGCTTATATAGCTAGCTTCCTGTTTTAAGTTTATTTTAGCATACTTGGTTTTACCAAGGTCATGCACTTGTATAGGGATAAATAGATCCTCTTTAACTCTCTCAATCCCTGTGAGGTATTGAGTGTGGCCTCCCCCCTTAGGGATTTTATGATCCCCCTTGTGGAGTGATATGGTTAATACATCGCCATCTAGGGAAATATTCGCTATCTTTCCAGGCGAAATTTTAAAAGTATTACCATCAGAGCCACTAAAAGGAGTCTGATCATCTATTAGTAGAATAGTGATTTCAGGTACAGAGTTATTCCTGAAATGAATCTCCACAGCATCTGGTTTCTCTTCCACCACATGACAGCTATGTCGGGCGCGAGATATACCAGATTTTTTATAATTGATAGGTCTCTTAACTTGTGACCAAATTACATTATTTATGCAATCAACTATGGTGCTTAATCGCTTCAGGAGATCACTACCAATAATTAAACGATCAGTTGGCAGATCCACTATAATGACAGGGTGTCTTATGACCCTGTTCCCCAATTTAAATTTTAACCAGGCAGTACCGTAGACTTTTAGGGAGTCACCCCCAATACCTATTAGAGAACCGTCAAATTCTTTTATTTTAGGTTTGTGGGGTGTTAGCTCATTTAGCTGTGTGTAGTACCTGTGGGATAAGATAGTTGCCTGTGACCCAGTGTCAATTAATCCCCTGATAGGGTTGGAGACTGAATCTTGCAGCTCAACTTATACATAATATCTTCCTGCATTTTCTACCATTTCACACATAAAATTGGCATTCTCACACATCTGTGGGCTTCGCCACGTGTTACCTGAATTCGCCACGTTTTCCTGTGCAGAGGAAGCTTCATACCTACCTGTTTCCTCTATGACAGGGTCGGCTGGATTCGTTTGCACTGCATCTGTGGAAATAAGGTTAAGAGAGTGCTGCAAAGGAAGAGATTTGTTAATTTTTCCCGGATGAGGTTGCTTGTCATCACGGCTAAATCGTCCGTTTCCGGTCTGTGGGGAGAGAACATGATTAGTATCATTGATATTTATTACTACATTTTGTATATCTCTCCCCTCCCCTTCAGGTGATACTGCAGTATTTATGACTGTGCCTGTGGTCCACTGCTGACCACTGGCTGTACCCCTAAAAAAGTATTGTTCGGTTGCTGAGCCGTAGATTTTTGACACATATTAGCGATTTGTTCGCTCAACCGATTTAACTGGGTAAACAGCATATCTACCTGATTGTACAAGTTACCTCTACCCCTGGGCCTATCTCTTGGTGCCCCATTGTACTGATTCCTGGACCATTGGGTTCCCTCAGAATCAGGGCCGTTATTTCTATTCTGGCGTGGTTGCCCCTGGGGTTCAGCTTGTTCAGCATTAGTACTTTGGAGAGCATTATATACCTGGGGTGTCTGGTTACCCTGAGAATATCTTCGCCGTCTATTGTATCTATCCTTGCGTGGATACCAATTATTTGGTGTGTATTCTCTTTGTGAGAAATTATTCACCTGATTATGTCCCCCACTTTGGTTATAGTCTCCCTGCGCCTCAACCTGTGTAGGGGAAGGGGCGGAGTTAAACCTCTGTGGAGATGGCCTGTTTTGACTGGCCACCTCTGCATAGGTCTTCTTTTTAGACTCCAAATTGAGGGGGCTAGGTGACACCCTAGTTTCTGCCACAATTTTGGGTTTTGACTCCTTTTTCACCCCCTGTTCACTGGACTGCTGAATAGAGTATAATTTTGTACTCTCTTTGATCAGCCATTCCAATGAGCAGTCCTCATCAAAATCTCTAGCTAAGTTGATTTTGATGGGTGTAGGCAGTGCTTCAAAAAATAAATTTACAAATTCTGAGCCATCAAATTTGGGATTATCTTCAGCCATACTGTACGCATTTTTCAATACAGAAAGGAATTCGATTGGACTCTGATTCGCACAACACTTTAAACCATATACCGCTATCTTCGCGGCAGTTTTAGTGCGATATTGCCCGAATTCTTTTCTGCATTGTCGTTTTACCCCATTCCAGGAATGAATATTCATATCCTTTAGTGAAGCAAAGAATTTGTGATGCTTACTGTCAAATACCCAAGGCAGAAATTCAATTTTCAATTTCTCACTTGTAACATTCATTATAGCTAACGCATTTTCAAAAGCCTGTAAATGATCAATTACAGATGTTGTTCCCTTATTGGAGAATATAGGTACTGCGCGTTGTACGAAGGTGATTATTTTATGGGAATCATAGACTTTATCAGACTTATTTTGGGATTCTCTGTTAGAGTTTCCCTCCCCCGCATCAGCTGCGCTACAGCAATCCTCTGGATTTACATCCTGGGGGGATTGTCTATTCGGGAAATCTATTTCTGACCCGTTAGGGGTCATTTGTCTATACTGTTCCATATGTTTTTGTACCTCGTCCCTGACGCGTTCGCTAAAGGAGTTAGCATTATCTGCATTATTCTCACTGCTAATATAGGGGTTTTCATTATGGCGATATGACCTTTTTAAATCGCTTAATTCTCTCTGGCTTTGCGCAAGCTGTTTATTTAAATCTTGTATCTGTGCGATTAAGTCTGTATTATGCTTATCTAAGGCTGTTAGGTTTTGGGCAAATTCATCCATTTTATTTTTGGCTATTTTTAAACCCTCTTCGCGTCTGCGCGAGGAACGAATACTATTTTCTAGCTCCTGTATTTGCAATCGTTTGTCTGTGACACCAAACGACATTTCGTCAATAATGCATATTAAAAGGGGCCAGCATTTTAGTATTAGTTCGTCTCGCTTTTTGAGAGCCTTGCATTGATTAATCATTAATAATTCCTGGAAGAATTAATTCTCTTCATTCCACATATTATTATTAACGGTAATATTTTTAGCCCTAGTTTCAAGCATATCCACAAAATCATTTAATTCACCAGCAATATTTAACTTCCCTTTAATGTAACTTAAGATATCTTTCTAAAGGACCTGACCTTTAGTAATGGGTATTGTAATGGGACCAATTTCATCGCTACGTATAGAATTAAATTAGTCACTTCTGGCTACAGACATTATTGTATTGGTTTAGTATTTATTTAACTAAAACGCTAATACAATTTTTGCCAATAAAAAGAGAGAAGAAAAAATTATTAATTTTGAAATATGAAATATTAATATTTCGAAATATGAAAAATTTATATTTTTTATTAACTTTGAAAATATGAAAAATTTATATTTTTGATTAATTTTGAAATATGAAAAATTAATATTTTTATTAATTTTTCAAAATTAATCTTTAATAATATTTCAAGATATTAATATTAATCTCGAAATATGAAATTCAATATTTCAAAATGATATCTTCAAAATATTAATATCGAAATATGATTTTTTTTTCTTTTATAATAATTTCTATTTACTTACAAATATATTATATCAAATATGATGGATATTATTAAATCTCAGAACAGTGCCTCCAATTATCATGTCAGTATATTTATGAAAATCTTAGTAGTGCTATCAAATAATATATCAGTTTACGGCAGGGTTATAAACACAATACAAAAAAAAAAAATAGAAACCCTAATCAACCATGCATCTACTAGACCATATAATTAATATAAATACCTGAACTCTTTTATTTAGATAATATCCATGAACATATTGAAGTATATTTGCAATAAAAATAAATGAAATAACTTTTTATGCGCTTGAAAACTATTTAAATATACTATGCAAAATTCATACACGCTTATCTTAAAAACCCACCTTATTTATAAATAACCTTTAACATCCAAGCAATACAATTTTAAACAGCAATCCAGTTTCCAATATTTCTTAACAGGTCCAATTCACCTCAGAAATTCAAAATTGGGGTAAAGCATATGGAGTCCAATAGTAGGTGTGTGCTTTTGATTAATAACTGCAGCAGTTACCCCTTTCTGGATCAGTCAACACAACCTCTTTTTAGTCTCTATGCTGGGGTTTAAATCATCTGATCTCACCCCTCCCCTTTTTGATTATTTATCAGTCATTGGTGAATATTGGAAACGCCCACGGCCTTGTCTTGGATTTGGAATATCTTATATTTAACAGCCAAAAGGCTTTCTGGCTGTAGTTCTCTCATGGCAACACCGGGTGGCAGCATTTTACAAACAAAACAAATTCACCTTCACATTTCTAAACATTTTTAAGCAAGTTGATTATTTTCATAAAATGGTTATTTAATCAGATCACACTCTCTGTATTAATCATATATAACCCCAATTACAGATGGTTAATATTAGGTTATTTTTTCTGATTATTCTGATACCAAATATGTTATATTATTAACATTTTATTATATTAAGGTAATTTAATACTGCTAATTATTAGCTTAAAATGCATTATAATTTTATCAGTATTCTGGCATTTCTATACAAATAACAGCTTATTTTTAATTCAGTATTGTACTGTATTCCAACAAGAATATGCCATATTTTATGTTTGTAATAAGCCCAGGATGTATCAACTTTCTTCATGCAGATCTGAGATTATATGCCTGAAAAATATAAACATTACAGAAGTTATTAAACATTTTTGACTGACTAAAACAGTTACCTCCCAAGCTTAGCAAATATCAATGTAATAATAGAGAATTAGACAATTTCCAATTTCTATATTTGATACATTCTGAGGCATGCATTCAAACAGAAAAAAAAATAAAAATTGATCATTTGCTGTATGTTTAATACATCTCCAAGTCACACCTTAGCATTTGTCTGTGTTTCCCAAGGCCTTCACTGTATGCTATCCTTCCCTACACACCATGTCTGTGTCACGTATATTCTGGTGTCATCAGCCACACAGCATGAGTCACTTAAACAAATCTGTGCTAATTATCAGTCCCTTGAAGAATGTTTGTATCTCTCACATCTTTTCAGACGGATCGGCATTTCCCTTGGTGGAAACCCATATATGGGCCTGTATCCTGTTCTCTTTCAAAATTACTTCCCCCAACATTCCTCTAAGTGACTGTATTAAATTGGGCAGGCCAAATGTTCCATTGCCCCCCCCCCTGTGTGTTTAGCTTAATTTACATAATGAGTGTGGGAGATCTCTTAGAAATAATCCTTTGTTTTACAGACCATGTGCACATCCACAGAATTATTAAATAAAGATAAATATACTTCTATATATTATTTAATAATATTTCAAATACCTTGACAACTTCTTGGCTATTCGTTAAACTGAATTGTGGGTGTGGTGGGGGTGTATTTATAGGCATTTTGAGGTTTGGGAAACTTTGCCCCTCCTGGTAGGAATGTATATCCCATACGTCACTAGCTCATGGACTCTTGCTAATATGAAATAAATGAATTTATCAGGTAAGTTCTTACATAAATTATGTTTTTTATCAAAAGCTCCTTGATTCCTCAGACAAGGGTCACCTTTTTTAGGTTTCCAGATAGATTGTGTCAATGTCTTTGTCTCTAACAGACAAGTGACAATTTTATTGGGTTCCGTTTGTCGGAACCTTCAGTCTCCATTATTTCCTTCAGTTGCTATATGCATGGAAATTTTAGGTCTCATGGCTGCAGCATTGGATTCGATTCCCTTTGCTCATTTTCATATGAAACCTTTCCAGTTTTTTATACTGAATTAATAGTGCAGGGATTCTAGGATATCACTTTTTATATCTTTGAATCCCAATGTTCAACTATCTTTGACTTGGTGGTTAGATCACCATCATATAGTTCTACGGGTCTCTTCGGTTCATCCAACCTGGACCATGATCACTACAGATGCGAGTCTTTTAGGTTGGGAGGCTGTCTGGGGATCTCTGTCAGCACAAGGGGTTTGGAAATCTCAGGAGGCGAGATTACCATTCAATATTTTGGAACTCCGTGCATTTCTCAGAGTTCTTCAGTTTTGGCTTCTTTTTGAAGAGAGAGGCGTTTATTGTTTTTCAGATAGACAATGTCACAACTGTGGTGTATGTCAATCATCAGGGTAGGACTCTCAGTCCTTAGGCTGTGAAAGAAGTATCTTGGATACTTGCTTGGGCTAAATCCAGCTCCTGTCTAATTTCTGCAGTCCATTTCCCAGGTATAGATAATTGGGAAGCGGATTATCTCTGTCAATCAAGCTTTACATCCGGGAGAATGGTCTCTTTACCCAGATCTGTTTTTTCAAATTGTTCAGATGTGAGGGCTTCTAGAAATAGATCTGACGGCATCGCATCTAAACAAGGAACTTCCCAGGTGCCTATTCAGGTCCGGGGATCCTCAGGTGGAAGCAGTGTATGCATTGACACGTCCTTGGAGTTATCAACCTGCCTATATTTTTCCGCCTCTGGTTCTTCTTTTAAGAGTGATTTTCAAAATCATCAGGGAGCAATCTTTTGTGCTGCTGGTGGCTCCAGCATGGCCGCATAGGTTTTGGTATATGGTTCTTGTTCGGATATCCAGTTGCCAATCTTGGTCACTTCCATTAAGGCCAGACCTTATATCTGAACATTCATTTTTTCCGTCAGGAACTCAAATTATTAAATTTGATGGTATGGAAATTTAACGCTTAGTACTTAGTCATAGAGGTTTCTCTGACTCAGTGATTAATACTATGTTGCAGGCTCGTAAATCTGTGTCTAGAAAGATTTATTATTGAGTTTGGAAGACTTACATCTCATGATGCTCTTCTCATAAATTCTCTTGGCATTCTTTTAGAATTCCTTGGATTTTATAGTTTCTTCAGGATGGTTTGGAAAAGGTTTTTTTTGTCTGCAAGTTCCTTGAAAGGACAAATCTCTGCTCTTTCTGTACTGTTTCACAGAAAAATTTGTTAATCTTTCTGATATTCATTGTTTTGTTCAGGCTTTGCTTCGTATCAAGCCTGTCATTAAGCCAATTTCTCCTCCTTGGAGTCTTAATTTGGTTCTGAGGACTTTACAGGCTCTTCCGTTTGAGCATATGCATTCTTTGGACATTAAATTACTTTCATGGAAAGTATTGTTCCTTTTGGCCATCTCTTCTGCTAGAACAGTTTTTGAATTATCTGTTCTTTCTTGTGAGTCTCCTTTTTCTGATTTTTCATCAGGATAAGGTGGTTTTGCTGTCTTCATTTTAATTTTTACCTAAGTTGTGAATTCTAACAACATTAGTAGAGGAATTATTGTCCCTTCCTTGTGTCCTAATCCTAAGAATTCTTTGGAAAGATCCTTAAATTCTTTGGATGTGGTAAGAGTTTTGTAATATTATGTTGAAGCTACTAAGATTTCAGAAAGACTTTTAGTCTATTTGTTATCTTTTCTGGTTTTAGGAAAGGTCAGAAGGCTTCTGCCATTTCTTTGGCATCTTGGTTAAAGCTTTTGATTCATCATGCTTATTTGGAGTCGGGTTAATCCCCGCCTCAGAGGATTGCGGCTTATTCTACTAGGTCAGTTTCTACTTCCTAGGCTTTTAAGAATGAAGCTTCTGTTGATCAGATTTGCAAAGCAACGACTTGGTCTTCTTTGCATACTTTTACTAAATTCTACCATTTTGATGTTTTTTCTTCTTCAGAAGCAGTTTTTGGTAGAATAGTACTTCAGGCAGCTGTTTCAGTTTGATTCTTCTGCTTATAAAATCAGTTTGTAAAACTGAATTGTGGGTGTGGTGGGGGGCGTATTTATAGGCATTTTGAGGTTTGGGAAACTTTGCCCCTCCTGGTAGGAATGTATATCCCATACGTCACTAGCTCATGGACTCTTGCCAATATGAAAGAAATGAATTTATCAGGAAAGTTCTTACATAAATTATGTTTTTTCATAATTCTTTTTTCTTTGCTGGTAGTGTTTTTTTATATATATATTTTGTTACCTAGGGGGAATTAGGTTAGGGGTCTTGTAAGGTTTAGCTTTTTAGGGGGTTAATAGAGTAGGTGTTATTGCAATGAGGTAATGGCAGTTATGGGTTAAGAAGTGTAGGGGTTATTGTGATGGGACTTATGGCAGTTTAGGGGTTAATAGTGTAGGGAGTTAATAGCGATGGGGGTTATTGTGAATTAGGGATTAATAGTGTAGTGGGTTAGCTAGCAATGTGGGTTATGGGGATTAGGGGTTAATAGTGTAACGGGGTATTTTGCCATGGGGATGTGGTGGTTTAGGGGTTAATAATGTAGCATGGTAATTTGCAATATGGGTAGTGGTGGATTAGGGGTTAATAGTGTTGGAGGTGGATAGTGTAGGTCACAAAACTTAATTTTAATATTAAACTGCATTTAGTGCAACTTTTTTCAAGTGCAAACCTTGTACGCGAGTTTATGTAAAAAGTTTGAGCATAAAACGCGATTGCGTTTGAGCAATCGCATTTACTTTCTAATATGAGCATAAGTTAAAATGATTGTGACATTGCAATTTAGCCAGTATTTTCACACATTCTGACTACATACCTAACTTACACTTCAGTTTAACTTGCCTGAATCTCACTCTCTTCAGCCTGATGCTCAATTTATGTTGCTTGGATAGTTTGCCAAACCAGGACCTTAGTTTATCTAGTCTGCACATCAGCTTTCTAAGCTTGGACTTATTTTTAATACTATTACTTAGCCTGGAATACTTTATCTTATCTAATATGGGCTTATCTAGCCTAAACCTTAGCTTGTCTGGCATCAACATCAATTTTCACAACATTAATGACAGTTACCTAGCCTTAACCACAGAGTAACAAGAATATTGACTTATCTCGCCTACCATCAGTTTACTTGTCCTGGAGCAGGAATTAACAAGCCTAAACCACAGCTTACTACTGCTTTTACTTTATTTTACCTATCTTGCACCATATAGACAATTTATCTAGCTTGAATGATTATCAAACATGGAACTTCTAATTGAGACTACAATATTGCTGATCAATACCTGTTTACCTAACTGATGATGTTGGATATACTGATGAGGGTCAGGAACATGGAAAGGCTGCAGATACCCCATGAACAATAGATAGAGATTTTCAAGCTCATCAATACCTGTAAGATTCATTCTTGTGGATATAGCAGGCTTTATTACATTTAGCTCATATGGTAGAGGAATCATTTTATTATTTTTCACACTTTTTACAGCACTTAGTATAAGTTACACTGTCAGTTTAAAGGGACAGTCTACAGGCAGAATTTATATTTTTTAATAAAATAGCTAATCCCTTTATTCCCACATTTATATTAATATACTTTTTACCTCTGCAATTACCTTGTATCTAAGCCTCTGCAGACTGCCCCTTATCTCACTGCTTTTGACAGACATTAATTTTAGCTAATCAGTACATACCCCTAAATAACTCCTCGGGAGTGAGCACAACGTTATCTCTATGACACACATGAAATGTACTGTCTAACTGTGGAAACTTTCAAAATGCTCTGTTTCCAACGGTTTAGAAATCAGTTTGAGCCTACCTAGGTTTAGCTTTTCAAAAACACCACCAAGAGAACAAAGCAAATTTGATGATCAAAGTAAATTGGAAAGTTGTTTGCATGCCCTATATGAATCATGAACGTTTAAATTTGACTAGACTGTCACTTTAAGAAAAAAAAAGTGTATTAATATAAAAAAAAGAAAATACAATTTATATTTTTTCAATAAGATTGTTTGATTTTCGCTTGATATAGTTATTAGTTGTATCAGTAAATATTATCATGCTTATTTATATGTAATATAAATTTGTTTTTCTAAACAGAATGTATAATGATTTTGCTCACCTATGTGCTTGTTACATTTTTTACATTTATTTTCATTAAATCATATAAATTAAATAAACTCTAGAAAATATTTGGAGAATTGAGAAATAATAGCACAAAATACATTTACAAATCTGTGACTTACAGTGAAAGATACAAATGAATTCACATGAAAAGTATAGAAAAAAAATAATTTTAGTGAATAATAAAGTACCATAGAGATAAATACAGACAGTTTGTCAAACTAAATAATAATAAAAAAAGACAACTGTTTCATAGATCAAATATATAAGCATATCTCATAACAGAGGTATATTTATAACAATAGAAGGTTCTATTGAACTCTGTTTCAAGCAGTGGATTTGTTTCCTTAGCATTAGTGGATTTGTCTTATTAAATTATACCAGTCTTTGATCTGCAGGTAGGAAGATTTTATAGTTCTCTTTAGCACAGATATGTCAGTCATTTCATTTTCTTAAGATTTAAATCTTTGTATTTGCTATAGGGATGAAATCTCTGCGTTTTAAATTTCTTTTTCTTACAAAAATAATATTAAATTTAAAAAGTAGGAGAAGGCTAGTCTTTTTCTTGGCTTCACTCGGATTGCTTTCCTAAAGCCTATACATCTTGAAGGTATAAGGGAGATATGATTTTATAGCCTTTAGTTTTAGGCGAAAACCTGATTTAATAAAAGCACAGAAGAAAAAGGAATTGCCTCTCAGGACAGCATATCAGACAGAATCTTATTTATAAGCTGAAAAATATTAGTAAAAAATATTTGATCAAAAGAATTTACCAACTTGGATGTATGGGAATTATATAAAAGCAAATAATTGAAGATATGTTTATAAGGATTTCTGAGCATGTAAAAAAAAATATTACATTTTTTAATTAAAATTAATTTATTTAGTCATAAAGCTCTGTTTGTCTTTCACAGTTCAATGTCGACTTGTATTTGAAAAGTCTGAAAAAATAATATATTGATGCAGCAAAAATGTCTAAGGTCCATCAGTTGTGGAGGTTAAAAGGCACCACCTACCAAGTGGGACTATTACCTCTTATAAGTGAACCTCAATAAGAACTAGACATGTGCAGCCGCAAAAAATTCGGTTCAGTTCGGTTCGGATCGATTCGGACCGATTCGAATTTCGGTTCGGATCGATTCGAATTCAGAAGAAATCGAATGAATTCGTTTTGGATTCATTCGGATTCTTTCAGATTCGTGGGAAATTCGGTTCGGTTTGGTTCGAATCGATTCGGATTTTCGGAATTTCGGTCAGTGTTAAGTTGGATGTGCTGTGTATTACACTAGTATACTGTACAATACTAGTGTAATACAAGGCCATCCGAATCCATCCGAATCTACCGAATAAATTCAAATCGATTCGGATTTATTCGGTAGATTCGGCACTACCGCAATTCGGAATTCGAATCGATACGAATCTCCGAATTCTACAAAATTCGTCCGAATTTCGATTTGGACCGAACCGAATCGCACGTCTAATAAGAACAGCTTTCATAGGGCTGAGCAGGCTAATGTGTTAAGAAGCCCACCCCCTGTAGAATGCATGGAGTGTGTTCACTTACCTATTATTCTTCACTCTATTCTTTTGCTTTCTATTTTGTTGCAGGTTTATTGGCTAAGTGTCCTGACATGGCAACTCTGTTAGGTTCCCCTATGTTTGAGCCTTCTCAAGTCCACAAAGCAGTGATTTATGGACTTCCTCATGCATTCCAGTGGCCACATGACTGCAATTATTGGGGACTTAATAGGTTTATGTTACTGTACCAGTAAGCAGATGCTGTGGCCTTGGTTTGGCGCCAGAGTACTGTGTGAGTGAGGGCTCTGTCAAAGGGATTTTTGGGATGTGCTTGACTTTAAGCTTGATAAAGGCACTTGATAATAGTTTAGGGGACAAACAAAGCTGTATGGTATTTTTTTTAAAAAAGAGCAATTACTATAACAAATAGTTATGTTTTTACATTTGAGGGTAGCATGTTTAAGAGTCATTTACATAAGAACATCAACTACAATAAATACTGTAAGGTAATTCAAGATTTGAGATACGTATAAAGCTATCCAGGGAAGCCTAAAATTCAGAAGGAAATATCGGCTGACTTGAGGCAACATCTGGTTCTTATCATCCATCAAACATCTCTAATTCTATGTTTCAATAATTGATCTGCTAAGGCAGTGATCTGTCACAGACAACAAGAGCTTTTTGCTTAGGTAACAAAAATAGCAACAGACTATATGCTAGATTTATGGAAGGTAAATGTGAGAATATGTTCTGAATTCATAAAGCATCACTACACCTTTTTCATTGATTTGACAGTGTTCCTTCCTTTCTTTAACCTACATAGTTGCACTAGGTATCTAAAGCACATACTCTTGCACATAATATGAGAGCTTATTGCTAAGCAGTGAAACAATTACAGTTGCAACAATGTCAGAAACACATTTGAACATCAGTAAATTTAAATGTGTGTTAGTGTAAAATGTTAGCAATGCTGTCTTGTTATAGAAATGTAGTCTTCCTGTTACGTTTTGCTTTATCCATATTTGTTCTTGCAGAGATGTTTGTAGGGCCTGGGTTTGCATAAGTTGCTTAGACATTGTAAAATGGCATCACAAATGCTGTATTCATCCCAGAAATGGAGTCAGTGATACAAAATTTAAAGCAAATGTAATCTTTGATGAAATAGTGCCCGGTTTTTAAAAATACTATTAAAAACAGGCGCACTTTCTTTCATCAAAGTTTAAATTGCAGTGGATTTTACAAATACTTACCTTCTTCTCCTGAAATGACGGATCGCCGATCCCCCGCTTGCAGCTCCTGTGTACTTCATCTGCAATGACTAAACTGACTCCCCCCCAGGAGCGTCCATCTGGTGAGGCCAAGACGTGATTGGAGTAAGCCGGTTTCGTCATTGCTGTGTAAGTACAGCAGGAAGAAGCAGGCGGGGGGGATCGGCGATCGGACTTTTCAGGAGAAGAAGGTAAGTATTTGTAATATCTGCTGCAATGTAAACTTTGATGAATGAAAGTGCCCCTGTTTTTAATAGTATTTTTAAAAACCAGGCACTATTTCATCAAAGTTTACATTCACTTTAAGGTATGAAATTGGTCTTCTTAGTGAAAACTTCATAGACCATGGGAAGGAGACAGCTCTAGTGTCTGAGGCTTCCACTTCATAAATGAAGACCTAATTTTTCCATTGTTTTTAAGCATGAAAAACTCATTATCGATCAGATGAAAAAGGTCCTTTACATAGCAGGCCAGATCAAACATAGAAACATAGAAACATAGATATTGACGGCAGATAAGAGCCATAGGCCCAGCAAGTCTGCCTGACCTTACCTAACAGTATAAACTTATCTAGTTCGTAGGATAGCCTTATGCTTGTCCCATGCATTTTTAAAGTCCCCCATAGTGTTTGTTGCTACTACCTCTTGAGGAAGTTTATTCCATAAATCAATCACTCTTTCTGTAAAGAAGCTTCCTCAAATTACTCCTGAATCTACTATTCTTTAGCTTGAGCTCATGACCCCTTGTTCTTGAATTTTCCATTTTATGTAAAATACCCACAGCCTCAGTTTTACTAAACCCTTTAATGTACTTGAAAGTTGCTATCATATCACCTCTTTCCCTTCTCTCCTCTAAGCTATACATATTTAGGTCATTGAGCCTATCCTGGTAAGTTTTATTTTTTAGACCATGTACCATTTTGGTAGCCCTCCTTTGTACAGATTCAAGTTTGTTAATATCCTTCTGAAGATATGGCCTCCAGAACTGCACACAATACTCAAGATGAGGTCTAACTAATGATCTGTAAAGTGGCATAAGAACCTTACTATTTCTGCTGCAAATACCTCTACCAATACATCCAAGCATTCTGCTAGCCTTACTCGCTGCATTACTACATTGTTTACTAAGTTTTAAATCATCTGAAATAATAATTCCCAAGTCCTGTTCCTCATCTGTAACAGTCAGTAAAGTGTCATTGAGTCTGTAATTAACATTTGAATTTTTCTTCCCTAAATGCATTATTTTACACTTTGCTGTGTTAAACTTTAGATCCCAGTCGTTTGTCCAATCCTCCAATTGTTGTATATCACTTCTCATTTTGTCTACCCCCCCCCCCCTGGAACATTCACTCTGTTACAAATTTTTGTATCATCTGCAAAGAGACATACTTTCCCCTGTAGCCCTTTGCTGATATCACTGACCCCTGAGGAACACCACTAGTAACAGCACCCTCTGCTGAATGAACTCCATTTACTAAGACACTTTGTTTTCTGTCCTTAAGCCAGCATTCCACCCAGTTCACAATTTTTTATTCTAGACCAAGGAGATACAGTTTGTGAATTAGTTTATTGTGTGGGAAAATGCTTGCTGAAATCTAGATATGCTACATCAACTGCTCCACCCTTGTCTAATACTTTTGTTACATAATCAAATAAGTCAATTAGATTAGTCTGACATGATCTCCCTGAAGTAAAACCATGCTGATTTTGGTCCTCTAAATTGTTTGTCTTTATGTAAGTCATAATTCTTTCTTTTAAGAGGCTTTCCATTAATTTTCCTACTACTGAAGTTAAACTAACTGGCCTGTAGTTGCCAGATTCTTCTCTACTGCCCTTTTTATGAAGAGGTATTACATTTGCTATTCTCCAATCATCTGGGACAGCTCCTGTTAATAGTGACTGATTAAACAGATCAGTTAATGGGACAGTTAGCACTGATCAAAGTTCTTTTAAAACCCTTGGATGAATATTATCAGGACCCACTGCCTTTTTAACATTTATTTTTGATAATGCTAACAAGACCTCATCCTCTGTAAAAAGATTACTGTTAAGCTTGTTTCTATTTTTCGTAGCATCCCTTAATGTAGACATTGTATCTTCACAATCTTTTGTGAAAACAGAACAGAAGTAATCATTGAGACAGTCTGCAATCTGCTTATCTCCTTCTATTATTCTACCATCAACTGATTTCAACTTTACTATTCCTACCTTATTTTTTCTTCTTTCACTGATATATCTAAAGAATGTTTTGTCCCCATGTTTTACTGACTGTGCTATCTTCTCTTCTGCATGAGCTTTAACCTTCCTAATTAACTGCTTAGTCTTTTTTTGTTGGAGTCTCCATATTTTTATATCATCATCTGCTTGTGTGTGTCTGTAATTTTTATAAGCTATCTTTTTTGTCTTTACAGCATGTGCTACTTCTTTGGAAAACCAAATTGGTTTCCGCTTTCTTTTACTTTTACAGACATGTCTAATACAGTGTGCGGTTGCATCTAAAATGGCACCTTTCACAAATTCCCACTGTTCTTGAACCCCTGTAATAAGAGTTTTCCCTTTTAAATAGTTTTTTAGGTATTCTCCCATTAATGAAAAATCTGCCGTCCTAAAGTCTAAAACTTTTGTTTTAGTCTGGGTGGACAGTTCCTGCACATGAATACTAAACCAAACAGATTGATGATCACTGGATCCTAAGTTCTCACCTACAGACACATCTGAAACTGTATCACTGTTTGTAAGTATTAGATCTAATATAGCTTCCTTACGAGTTGGTTCCTTGACTAATTGCTCAAGTGATTCCCCTAGCAGAGATTCAAGAATATACCTGCTTCTAGCTGATTTAGCAGAAGGAATCTTCCAGTCTATATCTGGCAAGTTAAAGTCCCCCAGTATTATAACCTTACCCTTCATGGTCATTTTGGTTATTTATTCTAATAACAGATTGTCCAGTTTTTCATCCTGCAATGGAGGCCTATATACAACCCCTATTCTAAAAACATTTTTATCTCCAATTTCCTAAGTCACCCAAATACTTTCCACCTCATCATTTGTTCCTACAATTTCAGTAACCTTTATATTTTCATTTACATAAAGAGCAACTCCTCCACCTTTCTTTCCTACTCTGTTCTTTTTAAATAACCTGTATCCAGGTATGACTATGTCCCAGTCATGCAAATCATTGTACCATGTTTTTGTTATAGCTACCAAATCCAAGTTGTCCCTAGTCATTATTGAAATGAGTTCAGGTAATTTATTTCCTAAGCTGCAAGCATTTGTGCTCATGGCACGAAGAATTTTTCTACTAGAATTTCTAGAATTGTTACTTGGACTAACAGTTTTGGCATGCTGTGGGGGGCAGGTGGATATATTAATGCTACCCCCCTTTATTAGTTTAAATTATTTCTAATAAAGCATTTGAACTCCTCTCCCAGATACTCTGTTCCTTTAACATCCAAATGCAAGCCATCTCTCCTAAATAACCTAGTATCTTTCCAAACAGAGCTATAATGGCCAATAAAACCAAATCCTCGTTCCCTGCCCCACTTATCTAACCAAGAATTAAATGTTGTTATCCGCTCCATCTTTCCTGCTTCCTGGCCATACACAGGTAAAATAGCAGAAAATTATAGAGTTGATGCCACAGTCTCTAAATGATTACCTAGGTCACAAAACTCTTTCTGAACAGCAGCAACATGATTACTAGCCAGATCATTTGTTCCTAAATGAACAATCACATCTAACTCACTTCCCTTTCCTGCTGCCTTAGCAATTCTCAAAATACGATTCTTATCCCTGTGAGCAGTAGCTCCTGGAAGACATCTAACCTCCCTTGTTTCTCCTTTACTTTCACCTAAATACACATTCCTCAAAATAGAGTCACCCACTAACAGTCTTTTTCTCAAAAACACATCTGCAGTTCTTTCCTGTGTTATGTTACCTGGAGAATCAGGTACCAATAGATTTAAATGACCTGTTACAGCTTCAGAGGGCTCAGAAACAACAATCTCCTCATCACAAGTGTATTCGGCAAGAGCAGCATAGGAGTTTTGCAAGTGGAGCACTCCTGAGCTTTATGTGGACTTTGGGTTGCACTTGTATTATAAGTTGAAAGTTAACTGTTTCCACTTGCATGCTAATCCGAGGAGCTTAAAAAGCCAAACTTAGAATATCATATGCACGTTTACGTATTCCCCCGTAAAAGTTGATGAAGCAAAAAAAGAGGAAAAAAACCCTACTCGCATGCAAACCCATCACATATTATCATGTGCTAACCCGACAAAAAATATATTATATTTTACATTCCAATGTTCTTCACATAGCAGAAAATGTTCTATTTATTCTTAAATATCTATTTTTACGTATATATGATGGTATATTGGTACACTATATATCTATACCTACAGTATATATATATATATACATGATTATATATAATTATAGATATAAATACATATATATAGGTTAATTTATTTAGAAATACCAAGAACATATTTTGCTATGGAAGAACATTGGAATGCCAGATATTTACAGTAAATATGTAGTTAAAACCTTTATTAAAAATGAATAATGCATAAATATGTTTTTTCATGTTTTCATCTACTCAACTGCAAAGGGCTCCAATGCACTATATACTGTATATATACACTCACTGGCCACTTTATTAGGTACACCTTGCTAGTAACGGGTTGGACCCCCTCTTGCTTTCAGAACTACCTTAATTATTTGTGGCATAGATTCAACAAGGTGTTGGAAATATTCCTGAGAGATTTTGGTCCATTTTGACATGATAGCATCACGCAGTTGCTACAGATTTGTGGGCTGCACATCCATGATGCAAATCTCCCATTCCCCCACATCCCAAAGGTGCTCTATTGGATTGAGATCTGGTGACTATGGACGCCATTGGAGTACAGTAAAATCATTGTCATGTTCAAGAAACCAGTTTGAGATTATTTGAGCTTTGTGACATAGTACATTATCCTGCTGGAAGTAGCCATCAGACGATGGGTACACTGCAGTCATAAAGGGATGTATATGGTCAGCAACAATACTTAAGTAGGCTGTGGTGTTTAAACGATGCTCCATTGGTAGTAAGGGGCCCAAAGTGTGCCAAGAATATATCCCCCACACCATTACACCACCACCACCAGCCTGAACGGTTGATACAAGGCAGGATGGATCCATGCTTTAATGTTGTTAATGCCAAATTCTGACCCTACCATCTGAATGTTGCAGCAGAAATTGAGACCCATGAGACCAGGCAATGTTTTTCCAATCTTCTATTGTCAAATTTTGGTGAGCCAGTGCGAATTGTAGCTTCAGTTTCCTGTTATTAGCTGACAGGAGTTGTACCCAGTGTGGTCTTCTGCTGCTGTATCCCATCTGTTTGAAGGTTTGACGTGTTGTATATTCAGAGATGGTATTCTGGATACCTTGGTTGTAACGAGTGGTTATTCGAATTACTATTGCGTTTCTATCATCTCAAACCAGTCTGCCCATTCTCTTCTGACCTCTGACATCAACAAGGCATTTTTGTCCACACAGCTGTCGCTCACTGGATATTTTCTCTTTTTCGGACCATTCTCTGTAAACCCTAGAGATGGTTGTGCATGAAAATCCCAGTAGATCAGTAGTTTTTTAAATACTCAGACCAGGCCTGGAGGGGGGAGGTGCGCTGTGACGACAGCAGTTAGCGCAACACAGCGGGAGCCCAAGCAGAAGCACGGACATGCTAGCGGTGGAGAGGAAACCGCGTCCAGTGCCGAGTTTGGGGTTTGAAGCGCCCTTGGGAAGTTTCTCTGCCAGGAGTGCTAGGAGGGGAGGCGGCTCGAATTGCGGGCTACACCTGGCCTGACACCTTCACAGCAGGATACGGCAAGGGCAAGGCTGGGATAAGCTACTACCCACAGCGACACAAGAAGGGTCTAGGGGCCCAGGATCTATTGGGCTACCGACTAACCCTGAGGTTTTTTCCGGGTGCAGAAGGTGTGAGGGGGTGCACTTGGGAAGCCACAGAGTTGCCTTCCTAGAGGAGGCCTTCGTCCCCCTGAAAGAAAGAAAGGAGTAAGGAGAGAGGCCCTGAAAAATTGCGGGTGAACAGAGCGGAGTAAATGGAGGAGAAAGGAAGGAACAAGGGAAGGTAGGAACGTATTTTCCTGACTGCTGCTGTTTTTGTTCCCTGTTTGTCCCTCATATGTAAGAGGGGTGTTGAACCAGAGAGTATAGGAGCTCAGCTTACTTTTTCCTTGGCTCTTGGTTTACTTTTTTTTTTTTCCCTCCTCCTCTCCCTACCTTCCCTAAAAATTCCTTGCTCAAAAAGTTGAATTTGATAAAGATTGGAGTTGCTTAGGGACTGGTACAAGTTTCTCCTTTATCTCTTTATTATTTTTTCAAAACCCTCCTCTTTTAAAGTGATTTGGTTGTAAACTACACTCATTGTGAAAAAGACCTGTGAGATGACACCCTGCTGAGTGTTGATTACAACTGGGAGCTAGCAGGTCAGAGCCTGAATTAAGTCAGCAGATATATGGAGAAGTATCTCAACCAGGGGAAGATGTCACCACAAATGAAACAAACAGATAAAAAAGGCAATAAGACTGCCAATTCAATTAACTCCCCAAATAAATCACTTAGGGTAGAAAAGATCCCTGACACTTCTTATGCAGGGGAAATTGCAACACTGGTCTCGGCCCTGATACGGCCCAAATTGGAAGAGATTCATACCAGATTAAATACAATACTGGAGGAGTTAAAAAATCAGGCAGAGAGAATAAAAGAGATGGAACAACGGATTTCAAATTGCGAAGATACTCAGATTAAAGCACAACTTCAGATGGAGGCCTTAATGAAACAAAATCTATCACTATCTAACAAAATTGATGAGATGGAGAACAGAGCCAGGCGGAACAATCTACGCCTGATTGGCATCCCCGAATCAATAAAAACCCAGGACTTAAAAAAGTTTGTGGAATGGACTATTCCTGAGCTATTGGGCTTAAATCCAGAGCAGAACATATTCATAATTGAAAGAGTGCATAGATTGGGAAGAGAAAGAGACCAATCAATGACAACTGATAGGAGACCAAGACCAGTCATGGTGAAATTCTTGAACTTCCAAGGAAAAAGCGAGATCTTGAGAGCCTATAGGAAACAACAGAACCTACACCATCAAGGAGCAAAGATCCTGCTCTTCCAGGACTTTTCCTCTGAAGTCTCGTTGAAAAGGAAACAATTTTCGCCTATCTGCTCTCGCCTAGTGGCAGAAAAAAGGTTTTTCTCCCTGCTGTATCCAGCCAGACTCAGGATAAAATCAGGCCTGGATTTTTTCTTTTTTGACTCCCCAGAAGCAGCCCTTTCATTCTTGGATAATGAATCGAAGAAGGGGATGGCTTAATGAGAGTCTTCTTTACATTATATGGTTTTTGTAATTGTTTTTGTGTGTCTAAAGATGCCATTTAACAAAGATTTTTTTTATTTTTTTTCTATCTACTTATATATATATTTTTTTCTTCTTCCCCGGACAGAAAATATATTTGTTTTTTGTTTGTTTTTCCTCTGGATCTCTTTATGTTTGCTCAAGAGATCAAAATTTTTCTTCTTTTTTTTTTTTTTTTTTTTTTTCCTCTGGATCTCTTTATGTTTGCTTAAGAGATCAAAATTTTTCTTCTTTTTTTTTATTTTTCACAATGATGTGTATCACTGTAATATTAGGACAAATAAGGAACAAGGCTACTCTTTTAAGTAGAGAAAAGATTGTGTATAGGCCTAAAGCTATGTATCAAGTAATATATGATGTTGAACACAGGTGGTTTATATATTTTTGGTTTGATATTTGTGAATTGTTGCTTATCACTGTAATATTAGGACGAATGAGAAATAAGCCTATTCCTCTAAGTAGAGAAATATTGTGTATATGTCCAAGAGTTTTATTAGCACTTGTATAGATAGAAAGACATTATAGCTATGGGTAAAATAAGGTATGATTATGATCACAAGAGGTTAAAACACAATTTACTTATTTTTTTTCTCACAAAGGGCAATATACTTTTTTTTTTTTTTTTTTTTGCCCTCTTTTTCTATGTACACTTACAAAGAATGTATAACTATGTATCAAGTAATATATGATGCTGAACACAGGTGGTTTATAAATTTCTGGTTTGATGTTTGTGAAATGTTGTTTATCACTGTAATATTAGGACG
Source organism: Bombina bombina (assembly GCF_027579735.1). Taxonomy (NCBI): domain Eukaryota; kingdom Metazoa; phylum Chordata; class Amphibia; order Anura; family Bombinatoridae; genus Bombina; species Bombina bombina. The sequence continues at coordinate 315,560,086 of NC_069506.1, forward strand.
CATGAGAAACATGTCTACTTCTCTAAGTAGAAAAGGATTGTGTATATGCCTAAAAAGTTTTATCAGTATCTGTATAGATAGAAAGACATTATAGTTATGGGTAAAATAAGGTATGATTCTGTTCACAAGGTGTTAAAAACACCATTTATTTATTTACTTACATTTTTTTTTCTCTTTTCTTCCCTCTTCTCCCTTCTTTTTCTTCTTCTTCCTCTCCTTTCCCTCCCCCCTCCCATATCCTTCTCCCCGAGGATTCCCTCTTATAAGTTAGATGGTTAAAATACTGACTTGGAACATAGGGGGGATACACTCCCCTATAAAGAGGAAAGCAATCTTGAACCTACTAGGGAAAAAAGATTTCGATATAGTATGTCTACAGGAAACTCACCTATCAGATAAAGAGCATAGAAAGATCAAAGCTCGCTGGCTGGGAGAATCTTTCTTTTCATCATATACGAAAGCATCTAGAGGAGTGATGGTTCTTTTCCACACATGGTTGGAATGTAAAATTCTTAATATCTCTCAAGATAGTGAGGGAAGATATTTGATCATTGGGTTTTCTACTGAGGGGGAAGAATACCTGTTGGTTAATATTTATGGTCCTAATGTCTCTAATGAGAAATTTTGGAATTTATTAGTGAAGAAGATGTTCAGATTCCCTAAAGCTAAGATTATACTGGTAGGGGACTTTAATGTCACACCTAACTCATACTTGGATAGAAGGAAAGTGGGGGCTCGAAGTGGGGAGATTAAATTCAAAACTGCTCAATTGAACTTCGAGAAGAAAATATTTAATCTACTCCATAACTCACTAAAATTAGTTGATATATGGAGACTATTGAATCCAAATAGTCTTGAATACACGTGTTGTTCTAAAACTCACAATACGTTATCAAGGTTAGATCTTTTTTTGATCTCAGACGCATTAATCTCTAAAGTTGAGAAATGTAGCATTGGAGATTTTAGTCTATCAGACCATGCTCCGGTTACTTTATCTATCGCGGGAAAAAAGAAGTTCTCATTCAATTCTTTCTTCTTTCCAGCTTATCTGCGAGATTCCACCAGCTTTAAAGATTTTTTAATTAAAGCCTGGGAAGACTATAGCTCGTTTAACAGCCACTGCAGAGGGGATGTCCAGCTTTTTTGGGAAGCTGCTAAAGCCTATCTAAAAGCGGAAATCTCTAACTATGTGGCAAAGGTAAAGAAAGAGAACATGAGGAAAGATTTAGACCTCTCAGATAAAGTGAGGGAGGCATATATCTTGTTTAGGGAAAGACCCTGTAAATTGAATACAGATAAATACTTCCAGGCAAAGAAAGAAAGAGAGACGTTCCTTCTGGGAGAGGCACAGATACTCTTATATAAGAGTAGTGCTAGATTTGCTAAATATGGAAATAAAGTTGGCAAATATATGGCCTCTCTGTTTAAAAGACAGTCTAGGAGGAAATCAATAGCAGCAATTAGAGAGAAGGATCAAGTATATACAGATCAAGGCCGAATACTGCAATTATTTCAGAGGTTTTAAACTAACTTATATACTTCACAATGTCCTGACTCAGAAGACATTAAAAATTTTTTGGAAGATATCAATTTCCCAAAAATTACAGAAGAGGATAGTGAGGGTCTGAATCGACCAATAACAGAGAGGGAAATACAAAGAACCATCAATTCAATGGCTAGAGGAAAAGCTCCTGGCCCAGACTGTTTACCGGTTGAATTTTACCAAATCCTGCGAACAGAGATAGGCCCGGTACTGACCGATCTATATAATACATATTATGGAACAGATAAACACATTTCAGAGAACTTTAAGAGGGCCAATATAATCTTAATTCCAAAGATCAATAAAGATCCTTCGGATATGACTTCATATAGGCCCATTTCACTTCTCTGCCTTGATTACAAGATACTGATGAAACTTCTGGCGGAAAGACTGAAATCTTTGCTACCAGCGATAGTGCATCAGGACCAGGCAGGCTTCGTTATGGGGAGAGCGTCTGAATTTAATGTAAGGAAAATTCTTCAGGTCATCAACCGGTTTGGGGGAGACTGTACTGCCCTGCCGGAGGCCTTCCTGCTATCCTTGGATGCAGAGAAGGCCATCGACAGGGTGGAATGGCTCTTCTTGATCCAGGTCCTAGAGAGATTTGGATTTAGGGGCCTCTTTAGGGATTTTTTTGTTAAAGTATATTCAGATATTAGGGCCTCTTTGTTGATTAACAACTCTATGTCTAACTCATTTATGCTAACTAGAGGCACCCGTCAGGGATGCCCGATGTCTCCGTTATTGTTTGATCTTATAATAGAACCTTTGGCTATCAAATTAAGGAATATGTTGATCGGAATAAATATAGACCAGGTAAAATTTAAAACTGCTCTATTCGCAGATGACCTTCTGCTATTTGTTGCTGAGCCAAGAAAACAGATTAGTGCTATTATTAATCTGCTTGAACAATATGGTAGAGCCTCAGGGTATAAAACAAACCTCTTGAAGTCCAAAATCTTGTGGCTGAAGCATGATTCAGGGGAAGCACAACCCTTTCAGTTTATAGAAACAAACTCGCTGGAATATCTGGGGTTGAAGATCTCTGCTAATACAGCAGATTGGTATAAAGACAATTTTGTATCAATACTGAGGGATAGCAGAGAAAAATTAAAATCATGGGTCTCACTCCCGGTTTCACTTACAGGTAAGATAGCTCTCTATAAGATGTTTATTGTCCCTAAGATTCTGTATACTTTGAGGATGTTTCCTCTCTTAATAAATAAGACTGATCTACGTCTCTTTAATCAAGCTCTGAGAGCATTTCTTTGGAGCGGGAGAAAGCCAAGATTGAAACTAGCCAAGTTATATCAACCCTATTTTAAAGGTGGGCTCGCTTTACCCGATCTAGAGAGATATAATCAGGCTGCCATCTTAAGATTCCCTATAGATTGGCTAACAAGATCCTTTGTATACTCGGATGAGATTCTCGAGAATCAAGTTTGTACCCCGCTCTCCTTAAATTATATCCTATTTGCTTCAAATAAAGAACTAGGAAAGAGATTAATGGAACACCCTCTGTATAGAGATATAATAATAGTCTGGAGAAGGTTAACTAAATCGATTGGAATGAGGCAGAACATCTCAAAATGGTTGCCGATAACTGGCAATACACACTTTCCTTTAGGCAATATGGTGGACACTTTTGAAAAATGGTCACCAGGGAGACCACTTATAGTGAAAGACTTCTATGACTCTGAGTCAAATAAAGTTTTCACATTTGATAGATTTCAAGAGATTTTTCCGGAAGTTCAGAAAAAACATATATTCTGTTTTATTCAAGTAAAAGGCTATATCCTTAAACTAGTGAATTTGGATCCCCAGTTGTGGGAACAACATCCGCTGGTTGATCTGGTAAAGGTTAGGAAGGGATTATTATCCTTTATCTATAAATTTTTGGTATCCCTGGAAGAAACATCGGTTCTAGCAGATTTGACTTCCCAGTGGTTAACACTGGTTGACTCTCCTGATCTTGAAACAATACTCTTAAAGAGTGTAACAACTGCACAGAGGCTGTTTTCTTCGTCTTATTATAGGGAAATTCAATTTAGGGTGATACACAGAGATTATTTAATTCCTCGGAGAGTGGCCAAGTGGAACAAAACTGTGTTTAATATCTGCTCTAAATGCCACTTTCATGACCCTGACTTGATTCATCTAGTCTGGGGATGCCCTAAGGTAAATCAATTTTGGATGAAGGTAGAATATTTTCTCTCTAATATAGTAAAAAAAAAGATCCAGCTAACACGAGACTCTATCCTTTTTTTAAGATCCCACACCGCTTGGGATAAAGATGTTGATTTTATACTAATAGCATTAACAATTATTAGAACACTTCTCTTTAAATATTGGATCTCTTGTAAGACACCCACTATCCCAGAAGTGAGGAAAGCACTATTAGACTCATCAATCAAAGCAGCATATGAATCAAAATTGGAGAGGCCCTCAGGAGAGAAATTCTGTAGAAGGTGGAGAGTTTTCGTGGGCTTTCAGGGAAATGACTTCGTACAATATATAGAACAAATCATTAACATTAAATAAGATTAGGGGGGGTGGGGGGATACGGGGGGGGGGGAGAGGAGAGAGGGAATATTCTTCATTACTACTACTTTTTTTTTTTTTTTTTTTCTTTGAGTTGTCCGGGAAAGGGTCATGGCTACCTGGCTTTTGTCCCTTTCTATATATTGTTTCTTTTATGCTGTAATCTCCATGCATGGAGAATTGTGTGTTATGTGTGTGTTGTTTGTATTTGTCTTTTTTCTTTTTTGTATAATAAAAATTTATAAATTAAAAAAAAAAAAAAAATACTCAGACCAGCCCGTCTGGCACCAACAACCATGCCGCATTCAAAGTCACTTAAATCCCATTTCTTCCCCATTTTGATGCTCAGTTTTAACTTCATCAAGTCATCTTCACCACGTCTAGATTCCTAAATGCATTGAGTTGCTGTCATGTGGTTGGCTGATTAGCAACTTGTGTTACCAAGCAATTGAACAGGTGTACCTAATAAAGTGGCCGGTGAGTGTATATATATATATATATATTTTTTTTTTATATATATATATATATATATATATATATACAGTATATGTATATATATATATATATATATATATATATATATGCGAAGAGAGAGGATTGTAGGTAGTTGCGCCACAATTAGAGCTGTAGTAGTTGTACAATAAAATGCTCTATGAGGATGTCCAATGCCTGCTGCTATTAGGGATGTCTCATTCCTCCTAGGTGAGACTAGAAAATGGTGAGAGGTAGAATCGGGTGTGTTCTAATAGCGCTTGCAGAAGATGTTCCTCATAAGCAAGTTGGGGGGAAGAAAACAGAAATGGGAATATCCCCAGATGAGTATTGAGTTATTGAGATGAAAATAAATAATAGTAAATGCTCACCTGTTGGATCACAGGGACCAGCGATCAGCGACGAGTGGAAATGAGTGGTGTGTGTTAACACCAAAGCACATATAAGGGAGACAGGAGAATATGCACCCAAAAAGATATATATGTATATATATAAAATGATATGTGGATAGATGATGATAATTATAAATATACAGGACCAAGAGACAACCACATAGTTACTGTGGGAACGGTTACTGTGGAAACGGAGGCTACTTGTGGGAATTTCCAGTTCTTACCGCACTGTATTTGTGGACAGAGGGTAGAAAAGAAGGAAGTTCCTATTTAGTATGAGCTGATAACCAGAATAAAAAAAAAAAAAAAATTAAATTAAATTAAAAAATTATTTAGATATAAAAAATGTATACGTATGTGTGGATCAAAGGGATTGAAAAAATACAAAAAGTATATTTAAAAACAATTTTATTGTTCTCATTAAAATATAAAATATAAAAATATATATATATAAATAACAAATAAAAGTATACAAAAAATGTATATTAAAAGGATATGCTGATAAGCTGATATGGTACGAAAGACAGTTGCCAAAAGGAAAAAAAGGGTTAGTAAGTGGCCAGGCGGCACGGCAAAATATGGTACCGTGCAGTTTAACTTACTTGAATAAAGTGCTGGGTAGGAGGACCAATGGAGGTGTCCTAGGGATCAAAAAAGTGGAAATATAGCTGAGACAGATATCGCTGCACGGAGCAGCTAGTAACAAAGTCTCGGCGTGTGAATCGGAATTCCGGATGTGACGTCACGAACGTGCGTCACGTGCCTTATGCGTTTCGTGAGCGTATCAGCTCACTTCATCAGAGGCTAATGAATCTGTTAGCATCCTGGTTGCCCTTAAATAGCGTCAAGCTAAGGGAGGAGTGTGTCCTGATCTGATTAATCAGATGTATATCTATGTACGCAAAAGATGTTTTCGAAAACGGGGGATTGTTCAAAAATTGGTGTTTACGGAGATTATAAATATTTGGGTATTAAAGAAAATATAAGTAAGATAGGGTCATATTAAAAACACTATCTATGTAAAAGAGGGGGGGGGCTGTATGATAATTAAAATAATTAAAATAAATAAAAAAAAATTGGAGGATGTCGTTTGGGACATTTACTAGGTATTAAAGTATAATGAAATATCTATATATATATATATATATATATATATATATATATATATATATATATATATACTGATATCTGGCCGAAAAAGAATTCCCAAGGGTAAAATACAGTACAATAAGTATTTGTGTAAGGTGTGAAAAAAAGATTTATATTAAATATAAAATGAGACAAATATTTTAAAGATAATAAAAATAAATTTAGATTAAATTAGATTAAATTAAAGTTTACTGGCAAGTTAGAATGTAGAATAAAAATAGATATGTATATGTGATTACATCTATACATATTTATATGTGAAAATATAATAATCAATAGGAATAATAGAAACCAGATTCATATTAATGTAATTGGTTCAAGGTGTGTTATATTCTTCAAAGGAAGGCTGCTAGATCTATATCTGTATTCAGGCCATATGGTTTCCTAGTTTTCAATTTGTGGATCCAGTATGTTTCTCTCTTTCTTAACTGGAGTAACCTATTTTCTCCTACTTTATATGGAATATGTTCGATGGCTTTAATCTTTAGGCCTTCCACACTTTTTTCATGGAATTCCTCGAAGTGGGTACCAATGCCATACTCTGGTTTATCACTGGTGATGTTTTTTGTGTGTTCTAAGAATCTGGTTTTCAGTGTTCTTTTCGTTCTACCTATATATATTTTATTACAACTATAAGTTAATTGGTAAACAACAAATTCGGATTTGCAGTTCATCAAACTACTGATTTCAAATTTGTTGTTTTCATTGTCTGTAATCCATTTGTTTTCTTCCTTGTTTTTACTGATATGTTCGCAACACACGCAGTTTTTCCGGTTACATTTATAGAAACCTTTAGTTTTGGTTTTTAGCCAATTTCCCTGAGTTGGTGCTTTTTTAGTTTTTAGTTTAGTGGGAGCTAGTATGTTTTTAAGATTTGTATTTTTCTTGTAGGTAATTTTCGGTTTCTCCGGTAATGTTTCCTTTAGAAAGGGGTCCTTTCTGAGCAGATGCCAGTGCTTATTCAATATTTTTTCAATGTTTTTGGCTCCACTATTGTATGTGGTAATAAACCTGGGGCAAATAGTGTAATCCATATCTGTATTATTTTTATTTACTGTTTTTTTCAAGTTTAGTAGATTATCTCGGTCTATTTTGCTTACTCTCTCATAAGCCTTATCTACTATTTTCCTGTTATATTTTTTGTTATAAAACTTTTGTTTGAGGACACTTGCTGTTTCTTCAAAACCTTGTTTTTTAGAGCAATTTCTTTTTATTCGCTGGAACTGACCGTATGGAATATTACTGATCCATTTCATGTGATGGTTGCTCGTGGCGTGCAAGTAGCCATTTGTGTCAGTGTCTTTGGTGTAAATTTTTGTTTCTATCTGTTCGTTTTCAATAAATATAGTGATATCTAGAAAATGTATTTCTCTCTTGCTCCATGTATTAGTGAATTTCAGATTCCAGTTGTTATTGATATGATGGACAAATTCTTCAAAGTGCTTTTCATCTCCTTTCCAGATGATTATGATATCATCAATAAACCTTTTCCATGTAATTATATGTTTCAAGAATGTGTTATTTTTCCATATGTGTTGGTCCTCAAAAGCTCCCATGTACATATTGGCAAAACTAGGTGCAAACTTGGTGCCCATTGCCATGCCAAATTTTTGGAGGAAAATTTTATTTTCAAATGCAAAGTAATTTTTGGTGAGAATAAAGTTAATTGCTTCCCCAATGAAGGAAATTTGTTATTTTTTGATATTAGTATCTGATGTAAGAATTTGGTCCACTGCACTTATACCTTTACTGTGTGGTATAGATGTGTATAGTGCAGTTACATCCAATGTTGCAAGTGAGTAATTGTTCTCCCAACGAGTGTCTTTCAATAATGTGAGTAGGTGTGGAGTGTCCCTTAAGTATGACTTAATTGTTGGTACCACAGGCTGTAAGAAATGATCCACATATTCTGATAAATTACTAGTTAAACTGTTTATACCAGAAATGATTGGGCGTCCTGGAGGATTATTAGTGTCCTTATGCACTTTTGGTAAGTGGTAGAATACTGCGGTTTTTATCATGTCTGTCGATAAGAATTTATATTCATCATCGTCCAAAATGTTTTCTTTCTTAGCATTTCTTAATAAATGGGCATATTCATCTGCAAATTGGCTGGTGGGGTCTTTTGATAGCACTTCATAGGTCTCTGTATCTGACAGTATCCTATTTGCTTCGCTAATATAATCTCCTTTGTTTTGTATTACTATAGAACCGCCTTTATCAGCCTCTCTAAAGACCAGTGTTTCATCTTTACTTAGGTTCTTTAGGATTCTTTCTTCCTTACTTGTAAGATTTTTGTTGTCCAGTTTGAATGATTTACACATTGACTCTAAATCGTTGAGTACTAGGTCTTCAAACAATGAGATATATTGTCCCTTAGCCTGAGTGGGATAAAATATTGATCTAGGTTTGAACCCACTGTGTTTCATGATTCTATTTGTTTCTAATTGTTCTGCTGTTTCCATATCTATATATATATTATATGCGTGTTCATTTGTATATATGTGTTTATATGTGTATATATGTCTGTAAATACATATATATATATATATATATATATATATATATATATATATACATATAAATATATAAATACATATGTAGACATATATATATATTTATATATATATATATATATATATATATATATATATATATATAAATATATACTGACTGTATATAAATACATACCTACATATACATCTTTAGACTTGTACTTCAGTTTTAAAGACCTTTGCCTGTCTATTTTTCTCCATATCTTTGAGCCTTTATATTTTTTTGTTCAATTTTTTTTATAGAATTTTTATTAGATGAAGTTATTATGAGTGTAACTATATTTGTAATGTATTTGATATGTTTTGTGACACTTTTTTGTTCTGTGAAACAGTTAACCAGAGCTCTGAGGATGCGCCAACCCAACAAGCATTTACTTGAATTGCGCTTAAGCGATCATGTTTACTTTCAACTTGTAATACGAGCGATAAATCCCTTATTGCTGGCATGCACACTTTTGCGCTCCACTCATTCAGTCCTCATTATAGTGATCACAATACAATTTATGAATACTTTTAAGATACTTCTTAAAACAAAAGACTATTGGGGCATTTTGTAAGCTGTTTATACAGACCTTGAGACCAAAGCCACTGATTAAATTATAATGATGAATAATATATTTTGTATATAGATGTTTCCCTTAAAGAGACAGGATAATTAACTTTTTTTCTCTTCCAGCTAAACAATTCTTTATTTTTTTTAAGATGGATGTTCCTGTGCTGAATAAACCATCTCTTGGGGTGGGGGTTGTCCCAGCAGCCATTGAGCAATAGAGTCCAAAAATGCACATAATCAGGCACCCCAGTAATATGTCACTTTAACCAAATATCATGACTACTAACAATGTCACACCATTTTGTGCACATTTAATTAATATTATTTCAAAATATAGTTTCAAAATACGGCATAATAAATGAGCAATTTTATGTCATTATTCTAATTGTGTACTGGTTTTGTAGTTTAATAGTGTCATTTGGTGAATACATTTATTTTTTTGTTTTTAAACCAGCAAACAAATTCACTGACCATACTGTAGAACTTTAACTTTAGCCAAGCAAACAGTCAAGATGTACTTTTTTAGAACAGGCTGGAATGGGGTCAAGACTGTTATATAAATCCAAAAATTATGAGTTGCCACTGTTGAAATGTTAGTAAAGAGAGTATTGGTAAAAAAAAGGCACTGGAAAAGTCCATGATATCTGGGGTTTTTAAAGGGACAGTCTACACCAGAATTTTTTTTGTTTAAAAAGATAGATAATCCATTTATTACCCATTCCCCAGTTTTATATAACCAACACAGTTATATATTGATATACCTTTTACCTCTGTGATTACTTTGTATCTGAGCCCATACAGACTGCCCCATTATTTCAGTTCTTTTGACAGACTTGCATTTTAGCCAATCAGTGACTCCTAGGTAACTCCACAGGAGTTAGCACAGCACAATGTAATCTATATGGCACACATGAACTAACGCCCTCTAGTTGTAAAAATGTAAAAATGCCTTCAGATAAGAGGCAGCCTTCAAGGGTTAAGAAATTTGCATATGAACCTGCTAGGTTTAGCTTTTAACTTAGAATATCAAGAGAACAAAGTAAAAATTATGATAAAAGCAATTTGGAAAGTTGTTTAAAATGATATGCCCTATCGGAATCATAAAAGTTTATTTTTGACTAGACTGTCCCTTTAAATGTTTTCTAAAGCACTGGATTGGCCTCAGAGCTAAAAAAAACCATCACAAGAAGTTGTGTAAGCTACTTCCTACTGATCTTCTAGACCTCTAGTGCAGTTCACAACAAATAGCTTGAAATGCATCGTTATCCAGTTTGTCAAGGTTGCCACACAGCCACTGCCAATAAAATAATTGTGCAATAAAAGGACGTTTTTACCCACCCTCGTAATATCTATGAGTTGTGAGAGACTTTCTATTATAATCAGCAGCATCTGTATAGTAAAAGATCACATCTGCAGCGGCATAGAGTTACACTGTAAACGATTTTAGCACCATGAAAACTGTTTCAAAATGTTACCAAACAAACAAAAGGAAACATGGGAGAAAAACTCCCTCAATTAAGCAACCCACTTTAACATGCGAAATAGGAAAACTTGAAAAAAGTTAAAGCAAAAAAAATTGTCAGCCTTTGAATAGAGTGACACAAACAGCAAGGCTTGGTACTTCACAGGGTAAACAAGAGTCTTTATGAATCCTCCATAGGTGAAAATACTTTTTATGTCCCCAGAACATTCTGGAACACCATGGGCAGCCCTTTGTTCACATATGTAAAGTATATGAGACCCTTGACCTTTAAAGTCGTCAATCCCCGGCCCAACATAATAACACTTTTATAAAAACTACATTACTTATATAAATAAGACTTGCACACAAAACTTTTGGTATAAAATTGTCTGCAGCCATTTTATTAATAACAATAATTTAAATATTAAATATTAAATATAATAAAACATTTTAAACAGAACATACCTAATGTTCTTAATTAACATTAAACATTAAACATATTGCCAATTCCCCACAGCGGTGCTAGTTCCCAAACCCACAAATAACAACATGGCCGTCATTCAAAAAACTGGACTCAACTATATCCACGTTGAGTCCGTACCAAGCACACCTCCACTTTAATAGGGAACCCCTTGTCCCTATAAAAAAACCAGTTGCCCACTCACCCCATGGAGAGGCAACTTCTTAAAATCCTCCAAATCACTTGGCCATATTGCTTAAAATATTTGTCTGGGAACTAGCACCCCCGCCACCGACTGGTCTGCTGAAGCAGCCCAGTCCCGCCAAACCCAAAATTTTTCCCAAAGCTTCTTTGATGTCAAACAAAAATAGCTGCAGCCCAAATTGATTGAAATGAACCCCATCTTTTAGATAAAAATTCATCAGACCCTTCAACTTCAAAATCAGGGTGAAAAATAACACCCCCCAACCTTTTTACGAAGGAACTAATTATTTTATTAATTTTTTTACGGCTCCTTTCAAGTTTTTCATAATCCCAGGCTGATCTCCAAACCAGCCGTGGAGTGATCTGTGACCAAATTATCTTTATCTCAGGATAAAGATCTTTAATATTGCCCAAATCTCTTTTAATTCATCTGACTGGTTCTTTTTGAGAAATAATACCCAAATCATTCCCCCCCAAATGCAACACTAAAACATCAGGGTGATGGAAAACCTTACTGTATTCAACAAATACTGGAAACAAAAGCTCCCAACACATGCCCCTAATCCCAAACCATTTAACTTCCCATTGACCAACTGGACACCCGAGCTGCAGGCCGCCCATTTTCTTACTGGCCTCAGCATTGGCCCAATAAATAAATGAATGCCCCATCACCCATACAATCATCACACCTGAAAATACAAGAAAATAAAATAAAAACATTCAGGATGCTATTTGCTTAGACATTGACCTCTAGTTATCAACGACCTCTAGTTCCGCAGCGTATTTGTGGCGAGGCTGATTCGCCTAAGTTATCAAGCACTAGATACCGGCAAAAGTAGAATTTAGTGACGTAAGCTTCGATCCGCCGGACTCAGTCCGACACAGATCGATTCTTACGTCACTCCAGATGTTCCACACACATCCGCACAATCTGACTACTTTTGCTAGTTATCAAAAAACTAGCAGGTACGCTCGGCACTTTTCCGGCCCAGCGTACCTGGTTTTCAAACCGCCACCCTGGAGGCGGCGGATCCCATAGGAATCAATGCGAGTCTGACCATAGCGAGAGCTCATTTTCGCTGCTGCCAGACATCCCATTGATTCCTATGGGAGCTGTCTACACCTAACACCCTAACATGTACCCCGAGTCTAAACACCCCTAATCTGTCCCCCCCTACACCGCCGCAACTAAATAAATGTATTACCCCCTAAACAGCCGCTACCGGAGCCCACCGCCACTATAATAAACAGATTAACCCCTAAACCGCCGCTCCCGGAGCCCACCGCCACCTACATAATACCTATTAACCACTAAACCGCCGCTCCTGGACCCCGCCGCAAGCTATACTAAATATGTTAACCCCTAAACCGCCGCTCCCGGTCCCTGCCGCAACTATAATATATGTATTAACCCCTAAACCGCCGCTCCCAGACCCCGCCGCCACCTACATTATACCTGTTAACCCCTATCCTGCCCCCCCTACACCGCCGCCACTATAATAAATTTATTAACCCCTATCCTGCCCCCCCTACACCGCCGCCACTATAATAAATGTATTAACCCCTATCCTGCCCCCCCCTATACCGCCGCCCTCTATAATAAAGTTATTAATCCCTATCCTGCGGATCCCGGACCTCGCCGCAACTAAATAAATAGTTTAACCCCTAAACCGCCACTCCCGGACCCCGCCGCAACCTATATTAAACTTATTAACCCCTAATCTGCCCCCCCTACACCGTCGCCACCTATAATAAATGTATTAACCCCTATCCTGCCCCCCCCTACACCGCCGCCACTGTAATAAAATTATTAACCCCTAAACCTAAGTCTAACACTAATCCTAACACCCCCCTAACTTAAATATTAATTAAATAAATCTAAATAATATTTCTCTTATTAGCTAAATTAATTCTATTTAAAACTAAATACTTACCTTTAAAATAAACCCTAATATAGCTACAATATAAATAATAATTATATTGTAGCTATCTTAGGATTTATATTTATTTTACAGGCAACTTTGTATTTATTTTAAAAAGGTACAATAGCTATTAAATAGTTATTAACTATTTAACAGCTACCTAGCTAAAATAAAGAGAAATTTACCTGTAAAATAAAAACTAACCTAAGTTACAATTACACCTAACACTACACTATCATTAAATAAATTATTCCTTTTTAAAACTAAATACTTACCTGTAAAATAAACCCTAAGGCCTAGATTTAGAGTTCGGCGGTAGCCGTCAAAACCAGCGTTAGAGGCTCCTAACGCTGGTTTTGGCTGCCCGCTGGTATTTGGAGTCAGTGATTAAAGGGTCTAACGCTCACTTTTCAGCCGCGACTTTTCCATACCGCAGATCCCCCTACGCCATTTGCGTATCCTATCTTTTCAATGGGATTTTTCTAACGCCGGTATTTAGAGTCGTTTCTGAAGTGAGCGTTAGAGCTCTAACGACAAAATTCCAGCCGCCTGAAAATAGCAGGAGTTAAGAGCTTTCTGGCTAACGCCGGTTCATAAAGCTCTTAACTACTGTACCCTAAAGTACACTAACACCCATAAACTACCTATGTACCCCTAAACCGAGCTCCCCCCACATCGCCGCCACTCGATTTAAATTTTTAACCCCTAATCTGCCGACCGCCACCTACGTTATACTTATGTACCCCTAATCTGCTGCCCCTAACCCCGCCGACCCCTGTATTACATTTATTAACCCCTAACCCGCCTCACTAACCCTATCATAAATAGTATTAACCCCTAATCTGCCCTCCCTAACATTGCCGACACCTACCTTCAATTATTAATCCCTAATCTGACGACCGGAGCTCACCGCTATTCTAATAAATTGATTAACCCCTAAAGCTAAGTCTAACCCTAACACTAACACCCCCCTAACTTAAATATAATTTACATCTAACGAAATTAATTAACTCTTATTAAATAAATGATTCCTATTTAAAGCTAAATACTTACCTGTAAAATAAATCCTAATATAGCTACAATATAAATTATAATTATATTATAGCTATTTTAGGATTAATATTTATTTTACAGGCAACTTTGTAATTATTTTAACCAGGTACAATAACTATTAAATAGTTAAGAACTATTTAATAGTTACCTAGTTAAAATAATAACAAATGTACCTGTAAAATAAATCCTAACCTAAGATATAATTAAACCTAACACTACCCTATCAATAAATTAATTAAATAAACTACCTACAATTACCTACAATTAACCTAACACTACACTATCAATAAATTAATTAAACACAATTCCTACAAATAAATACAATTAAATAAACTAGCTAAAGTACAAAAAATAAAAAAGAACTAAGTTACAAAAAATAATAAAATATTTACAAACATAAGAAAAATATTACAACAATTTTAAACTAATTACAACTACTCTAAGCCCCCTAATAAAATAACAAAGCCCCCCAAAATAAAAAATTCCCTACCCTATTCTAAATTAAAAAAGTTACAAGCTCTTTTACCTTACCAGCCCTGAACAGGGCCCTTTGCGGGGCATGCCCCAAGAATTTCAGCTCTTTTGCCTGTAAAAGAATAAATACAATACCCCCCCCCCAACATTACAACCCACCACCCACATACCCCTAATCTAACCCAAACCCCCCTTAAATAAACCTAACACTAAGCCCCTGAAGATCTTCCTACCTTGTCTTCACCATACCAGGTTCACCGATCCGTCCTGGCTCCAACATCTTCATCCAACCCAAGCGGGGGTTGGCGATCCATCATCCGGTGCTGAAGAGGTCCAGAAGAGGCTCCAAAGTCTTCCTCCTATCCGGCAAGAAGAGGACATCCGGACCGGCAAACATCTTCTCCAAGCGGCATCTTCAATCTTCTTCCATCCGGTGCGGAGCGGGTCCATCTTGAAGCAGGCGACGCGGATCCATCCTCTTCTTCCGTTGTCTCCCGACGAATGACGGTTCCTTTAAGGGACGTCATCCAAGATGGCGTCCCTCGAATTCCGATTGGCTGATAGGATTCTATCAGCCAATCGGAATTAAGGTAGGAATTTTCTGATTGGCTGATGGAATTAGCCAATCAGAATCAAGTTCAATCCGATTGGCTGATCCAATCAGCCAATCAGATTGAGCTCGCATTCTATTGGCTGATCGGAACAGCCAATAGAATGCGAGCTCAATCTGATTGGCTGATTGGATCAGCCAATCGGATTGAACTTGATTCTGATTGGCTGATTCCATCAGCCAATCAGAAAATTCCTACCTTAATTCCGATTGGCTGATAGAATCCTATCAGCCAATCGGAATTCGAGGGACGCCATCTTGGATGACGTCCCTTAAAGGAACCGTCATTCGTCGGGAGACAACGGAAGAAGAGGATGGATCCGCGTCGCCTGCTTCAAGATGGACCCGCTCCGCACCGGATGGAAGAAGATTGAAGATGCCGCTTGGAGAAGATGTTTGCCGGTCCGGATGTCCTCTTCTTGCCGGATAGGAGGAAGACTTTGGAGCCTCTTCTGGACCTCTTCAGCACCGGATGATAGATCGCCAACCCCCGCTTGGGTTGGATGAAGATGTTGGAGCCAGGACGGATCGGTGAACCTGGTATGGTGAAGACAAGGTAGGAAGATCTTCAGGGGCTTAGTGTTAGGTTTATTTAAGGGGGGTTTGGGTTAGATTAGGGGTATGTGGGTGGTGGGTTGTAATGTTGGGGGGGGGGTATGGTATGTTTTTTTTTACAGGCAAAAGAGCTGAAATCCTTGGGGCATGCCTCGCAAAGGGCCCTGTTCAGGGCTGGTAAGGTAAAAGAGCTTGTAACTTTTTTAATTTAGAATAGGGTAGGGAATTTTTTATTTTGGGGGGCTTTGTTATTTTATTAGGGGGCTTAGAGTAGGTGTAATTAGTTTAAAATTGTTGTAATATTTTTCTTATGTTTGTAAATATTTTATTATTTTTTGTAACTTAGTTCTTTTTTATTTTTTGTACTTTAGCTAGTTTATTTAATTGTATTTATTTGTAGGAATTGTGTTTAATTAATTTATTGATAGTGTAGTGATAGGTTTAATTGTAGGTAATTGTAGGTAGTTTATTTAATTAATTTATTGATAGGGTAGTGTTAGGTTTAATTATATCTTAGGTTAGGATTTATTTTACAGGTAAATTTGTTATTATTTTAACTAGGTAACTATTAAATAGTTCTTAACTATTTAATAGCTATTGTACCTGGTTAAAATAATTAAAAAGTTGCCTGTAAAATAAATATTAATCCTAAAATAGCTATAATATAATTATAATTTATATTGTAGCTATATTAGGATTTATTTTACAGGTAAGTATTTAGCTTTAAATAGGAATCATTTATTTAATAAGAGTTAATTTATTTCGTTAGATGTAAATTATATTTAACTTAGGGGGTTGTTAGTATTAGGGTTAGACTTAGCTTTAGGGGTTAATACATTTATTAGAGTAGCGGTGAGGTCCTGTCGGCAGATTAGGGGTTAATAATTGAAGGTAGGTGTCGGCGATGTTAGGGAGGGCAGATTAGGGGTTAATACTATTTATGATAGGGTTAGTGAGGCGGATTAGGGGTTAATAACTTTATTATAGTAGCGCTCAGGTCCGCTCGGCAGATAAGGAGTTAATAAGTGTAGGCAGGTGTCGGCGACGTTGAGGGGGGCAGATTAGGGGTTAATAAATATAATATAGGGGTCGGCGATGTTAGGGCAGCAGATTAGGGGTACATAGGGATAACGTAGGTTGCGGCGGTTTACGGAGCGGCAGATTAGGGGTTAAAAAAAATATGCAGGGGTCAGCGATAGCGGGGGCGGCAGATTAGGGGTTAATAAGTGTAAGGTTAGGGGTGTTTAGACTCGGGGTACATGTTAGAGTGTTAGGTGCAGACGTAGGAAGTGTTTCCCCATAGGAAACAATGGGGCTGCATTAGGAGCTGAACGCTGCTTTTTTGCAGGTGTTAGGTTTTTTTTCAGCTCAAACAGCCCCATTGTTTCCTATGGGAGAATCGTGCACGAGCAGGTTTTTGAGGCCGGCCGCGTCCGTAAGCAACTCTGGTATCGAGAGTTGCATTTGCGGTAAAAATGCTCTACGCTCCTTTTTTGGAGCCTAACGCAGCATTTGTTTAAACTCTCGATACCAGAGTTAAATTTATGGTGCGGCCAGAAAAAAGCCCGCGGAGCGTTAACAGCCCTTTTACCGCCGAACTCCAAATCTAGGCCTTGGATAGCTACAATATAATTAATAATTACATTGTAGCTACTTTAGGGTTTATATTTATTTTACAGGTAACTTTGTATTTATTTTAGATAGTTAGAATAGTTATTAAATAGTTATTAACTATTTAATAACTACCTAGCTAAAAGAAATACAAAATTACCTGTAAAATAAATCCTAACCTAAGTTACAATTAAACCTAACACTACACTATCATTAAATTAATTAAATAAATTACCTACAAATAATACAATTAAATACAATTACATTAACTAACTAAGGCCTAGACTTAGAGTTGGGTGGTAGCCGTCAAAACCAGCGTTAGAGGCTCCTAACGCTGGTTTTAGGCTACCGCCGGTATTTGGAGTCAGTCAGGAAAGGGTCTAACGCTCACTTTCCAGCCCCGACTTTTCCATACCGCAGATCCCCTTACGTCATTTGCGTATCCTATCTTTTCAATGGGATCTTTCTAACGCCGGTATTTAGAGTCGTGGCTGAAGTGAGCGTTAGAAATCTAACGACAAAACTCCAGCCGCAGAAAAAAGTCAGTAGTTAAGAGCTTTCTGGGCTAACGCCGGTTTATAAAGCTCTTAACTACTGTGCTCTAAAGTACACTAACACCCATAAACTACCTATGTACCCCTAAACCCAGGTCCCCCCACATTGCCGCCACTATATTTAAATTTTTTAACCCCTAATCTTCCGCTCCGTACACTGCCGCCAACTACGTTATCCCTATGTACCCCTAATCTGCTGCCCCTAACACCGCCGACCCCTATATTATATTTATTAACCCCTAATGTGCCCCCCTCAACGTCGCCTCCACCTGCCTACACTTATTAACCCCTAATCTGCCGAGCGGACCGCACCGCTATTATAATAAAGTTATTAACCCCTAATCCGCCTCACTCCCGCCTCAATAACCCTATAATAAATAGTATTAACCCCTAATCTGCCCTCCCTAACATCGCCGACACCTAACTTCAATTATTAACCCCTAATCTGCCTACCTAATCTCGCCGCTACTGTAATAAATGTATTAACCCCTAAAGCTAAGTCTAACCCTAACACCCCCCTAAGTTAAATATAATTTAAATCTAACTAAATAAATTAACTCTTATTAAATAAATTATTCCTATTTAAAGCTAAATACTTACCTGTAAAATAAACCCTAATATAGCTACAAAATAAATTATAATTATATTATAGCTATTTTAGGATTTATATTTATTTTACAGGTAACTTTGTATTTATTTTAACTAGGTACAATAGCTATTAAATAGTGAAGAACTATTTAATAGCTAAAATAGTTAAAATAATTACAAATTTACCTGTAAAATAAATCCTAACCTAAGTTACAATTAAACCTAACACTACACTATCAATAAATAAATAAATAAATAAAATAAAATACCTACAATTACCTACAATTAAACCTAACACTACACTATCAATAAATGAATTAAATACAATACCTACAAATAACTACAATTAAATAAACTAACTAAAGTACAAAAAATAAAAAAGAACTAAGTTACAAACAATAATAATAATTACAACAATTTTAAACTAATTACACCTACTCTAAGTCCCCTAATAAAATAAATAAACCCCCAAAATAAAAAAAATGCCCTACCCTATTCTAAATTACAAAAGTTCAAAGCTCTTTTACCTTACCAGCCCTGAACAGGGCCCTTTGCTGGGCATGCCCCAAGAAATTCAGCTCTTTTGCCTGTAAAAAAACACATACAATACCCCCCCCAACATTACAACCCACCACCCACATACCCCTAATCTAACCCAAACCCCCCTTAAATAAACCTAACACTAAGCCCCTGAAGATCTTCCTACCTTATCTTCACCTCACCGGGTATCACCGATCGGTCCTGGCTCCAAAATCTTCATCCAACCCAAGCGGGGGCTGGCGATCCATAATCCTGCGGCTGAAGAGGTCCAGAAGAGGCTCCAAAGTCTTCATCCTATCCGGGAAGAAGAGGCAATCCAGACCGGCAACCATCTTGATCCAAGCGGCATCTTCTATCTTCATCCGATGAGGAACGGCTCCATCGTGAAAACCTCCAGCGCGGATCAATCTTCTTCCGACGACGTCCAACTGAAGAATGACGGTTCCTTTAAGGGACGTCATCCAAGATGGCGTCCCTCGAATTCCGATTGGCTGATAGGATTCTATCAGCCAATCGGAATTAAGGTAGGAAAATTCTGATTGGCTGATTCCATCAGCCAATCAGAATCAAGTTCAATCCGATTGGCTGATCCGATCAGCCAATCAGATTGAGCTCGCATTCTATTGGCTGTTCCGATCAAAGTTACCTGTAAAATAAATATAAATCCTAAAATAGCTATAATATAATTATAATTTATATTGTAGCTATATTAGGGTTTATTTTACAGGTAAGTATTTAGCTTTAAATAGGAATAATTTATTTAATAAGAGTTAATTTATTTCGTTAGATTTAAATTATATTTAACTTAGGGGGGTGTTAGTGTTAGGGTTAGACTTAGCTTTAGGGGTTAATACATTTATTACAGTAGCGGCGAGATTAGTTCGGCAGATTAGGGGTTAATAATTGAAGTTTGGTGTCGGCGATGTTAGGGAGGGCAGATTAGGGGTTAATACTATTTATTATAGGGTTATTGAGGCGGGAGTGAGGCGGATTAGGGGTTAATAACTTTATTATAATAGCGGTGCGGTCCGCTCGGCAGATTAGGGGTTAATAAGTGTAGGCAGGTGGAGGCGACGTTGTGGGGAGCAGATTAGGGGTTAATAAATAAAATATAGGGGTTGGCGGTGTTAGGGGCAGCAGATTAGGGGTACATAGGGATAATC
This sequence comes from Bombina bombina, assembly GCF_027579735.1. NCBI lineage: Eukaryota > Metazoa > Chordata > Amphibia > Anura > Bombinatoridae > Bombina > Bombina bombina. The sequence goes on from NC_069506.1 coordinate 315,580,507, forward strand.
TAAGTAGCGGTGGTTTACGGAGCGGCAGATTAGGGGTTAAAAAAAATATGCAGGGGTCAGCGATAGCGGGGGCGGAAGAATAGGGGTTAATAAGTGTAAGGTTAGGGGTGTTTAGACTCGGGGTACATGTTAAAGTGTTAGGTGCAGACGTAGGAAGTGTTTCCCCATAGAAAACAATGGGGCTGCGTTAGGAGCTGAAAGCGGCTTTTTTGCAGGTGTTAGGTTTTTTTCAGCTCAAACAGCCCCATTGTTTTCTATGGGGGAATCGTGCACGAGCACATTTTTGAAGCTGGCCGCGTCCGTAAGCACCGCTGGTATCGAGAGTTGAAGTTGCGGTAAATATGTTATACGCTCCTTTTTTGGAGCCTAACGCAGCCATTCTGTGAACTCTAAATACCAGCGGTATTTGAAAGGTGCGGCCAGAAAAAAAACAGCGTAGCTAACGCACCCCTTTGGCCGCAGAACTCTAAATCTAGGCGTAAAAGTACAAAAAATAAAAAAAGCTAAGTTACAAAAAATAAAAAAGTAAGTTACAAACATATAAAAAATATTGCAACAATTTTAAGCTACTTACACCTAATCTAAGCCCCCTAATAAAATAACAAAGCCCCCCAAAATAAAAAAATGCCCTACCCTATTCTAAATTAAAAAAGTTCAAAGCTCTTTTACCTTACCAGCCCTTAAAAGGGCCTTTTGCGGGGCATGCCCCAAAGAATTCTGCTCTTTTGCCTGTAAAAAAAAAATACAACCCCCCCCCAAACATTAAAACCCACTACCCACATACCCCTAATCTAACCCAAACCCCCCTTAAATAAACCTAACACTACCCCCCTGAAGATCATCCTACCTTGAGTCGTCTTCAGCCAGCCGACCCACCGATGGAACCGAAGAGGAGATCCGGAGCGGAAGAAGTCATCATCCAAGGCGCGCTGAAGAAGTCTTCCATCCGATGAAGTCATCATCCAGGCGGCGCTGAAGAAGTCTTCCATCCGGGCGATGTCATCTTCCATGCGGCGTCTTCAATCTTCTTTCTTCCGGATCCATCTTCATCCCGCCGACGCGGAACATCCTTCTTCCCCGACGGCCGACGATCAATCCGATTGGCTGATCCAATCAGTCAATCAGATTTTTCCTACCTTAATTCCGATTGGCTGATAGAATCCTATCAGCCAATCGGAATTGAAGGGACTCCATCTTGGATGACGTCCCTTAAAGGAGCCTTCATTCGTCGTTAGTCCGTCGGGGAAGAAGGATGTTCCGCGTCGGCGGGATGAAGATGGATCCGGAAGAAAGAAGATTGAAGACGCCGCTTGGAAGATGACATCGCCCGGATGGAAGACTTCTTCAGCGCCGCCTGGATGATGACTTCATCGGATGGAAGACTTCTTCAGCGCGCCTTGGATGATGACTTCTGCCGCTCCGGATCTCCTCTTCGGTTCCATCGGTGGGTCGGCTGGCTGAAGACGACTCAAGGTAGGATGATCTTCAGGGGGGTAGTGTTAGGTTTATTTAAGGGGGGTTTGGGTTAGTTTAGGGGTATGTGGGTCGTGGGTTTTAATGTTGGGGGGGTTGTATTTTTCTTTTACAGGCAAAAGAGCAGAATTCTTTGGGGCATGCCCCGCAAAAGGCCCTTTTAAGGGCTGGTAAGGTAAAAGAGCTTTGAACTTTTTTAATTTAGAATAGGGTAGGGCATTTTTTTTATTTTGGGGGGCTTTGTTATTTTATTAGGGGGCTTAGATTAGGTGTAAGTAGCTTTAAATTGTTGTAATATTTTTTAAATGTTTGTAACTTATTTTTTTTATTTTTTGTAACTTAGCTTTTTTTATTTTTTGTACTTTAGTTAGTTTATGTAATTGTATTTAATTGTAGTTATTTGTAGTTAATTTATTTAATTAATTTAATGATAGTGTAGTGTTAGGTTTAATTGTAACTTAGGTTAGGATTTATTTTACAGGTAATTTTGTATTTATTTTAGCTAGGTAGTTATTAAATAGTTAATAACTATTTAATAACTATTCTAACTAGCTAAAATAAATACAAAGTTACCACCGACCCCTATATTATATTTATTAACCCCTAATCTGCCCCCCTCAACGTCGCCGACACCTGCCTACACTTATTAACCCCTAATCTGCCGAGCGGACCTGAGCGCTACTATAATAAAGTTATTAACCCCTAATCCGCCTCACTAACCCTATCATAAATAGTATTAACCCCTAATCTGCCCTCCCTAACATCGCCGACACCTACCTTCAATTATTAACCCCTAATCTGACGACCGGAGCTCATCGCTACTATAATAAATGGATTAACCCCTAAAGCTAAGTCTAACCCTAACACTAACACCCCCCTAACTTAAATATAATTTAAATCTTACGAAATTAATTAACTCTTATTAAATAAATTATTCCTATTTAAAGCTAAATACTTACCTGTAAAATAAACCCTAATATAGCTACAATATAAATTATAATCATATTGTAGCTATTTTAGGATTAATATTTATTTTACAGGCAACTTGGTAATTATTTTAACCAGGTACAATAGCTATTAATGGGAACCTGTGGATGACAGATGGAAGAGGCGCCTCATGGGACAAGTATCGTTTTAGGCAGCAAAGGGACACACATGAGCAGCGGACCCCCCACACAGAGTGTTACTCACAAGAGCGGTGGTACAAACGTGTACCCAGACAGGCAGGACGGAACCAAAAGTCGCCCGTCAGACAGGCGTAAGCAAATTGCTCCAGAGGCCTAGAACCTTTAGACAGCTGCACAACATGTATTCTGTATTTCCCTGTATGGGAAATACAGAATACATGTTGTGCAGCTGTCTAAAGGTTCTAGGCCTCTGGAGCAATTTGGTTACGTTCCTGATCCCCTTTGGAGGTCCGCTGTGTCGAGTTCCCTTCGACTCTATTGGTTCCCCTGCTGGGTTTACTCTGACGCTGCTTGCTGAGTGACGTTTGCCTAGCGTACCGAGCTTACGCCTGTCTGACGGGCGACTTTTGGTTCCGTCCTGCCTGTCTGGGTACACGTTTGTACCACCGCTCTTGTGAGTAACACTCTGTGTGGGGGGTCCGCTGCTCATGTGTGTCCCTTTGCTGCCTAAAACGATACTTGTCCCATGAGGCGCCTCTTCCATCTGTCATCCACAGGTTCCCATTGTCCACTCACCATTTCTGAGAGAGCTGCCTGGATTGCTGTTTGCTGAATCCGCCATCTGCCACATGCTGTGATCATTTGCGCACTTCTATAGAGACTCTGTGTGCTATCTCGGTTCTCTTTAATCTAACAATAGCTATTAAATAGTTAAGAACTATTTAATAGTTACCTAGTTAAAATAATAACAAAATTACCTGTAAAATAAGTCCTAACCTAAGTTATAATTAAACCTAACACTACCCTATCAATAAATTAATTAAATAAACTACCTACAATTACCTACAATTAACCTAACACTACACTATCAATAAATAAATTAAATACAATTGCTACAAATAACTACAATTACATAAACTAACTAAAGTACAAAAAATAAAAAAGAACTAAGTTACAAAAAATAAAAAAATATTTACCAACATAAGAAAAATATTACAACAATTTTAAACTAATTACACCTACTCTAAGCCCCCTAATAAAATAACAAAGACCCCCAAAATAAAAAATTCCCTACCCTATTCTAAATTAATAAATGTAAAAGCTCTTTTACCTTACCAGCCCTGAACAGGGCCCTTTGCGGGGCATGCCCCAAGAAAATCAGCTCTTTTGCCTGTAAAAAAAACCATACAATACCCCCCTCCAACATTACAACCCACCACCCACATACCCCTAATCTAACCCAAACCCCCCTTAAATAAATAGGGGTATCAGCCTATCGGAATTAAGGTAGGAATATTCTGATTGGCTGATGGAATCAGCCAATCAGAATCAAGTTCAATCCTATTGGCTGATCCAATCAGATTGAGCTTGCATTCTATTGGCTGTTCCGATCAGCCAATAGAATGCGAGCTCAATCTGATTGGCTGATTGGATCAGCCAATCGGATTGAACTTGATTCTGATTGGCTGATTCCATCAGCCAATCAGAATATTCCTACCTTAATTCCGATAGGCTGATAGAATCCTATCAGCCAATCGGAATTCGAGGGACGCCATCTTGGATGACGTCATTTAAAGGAACCGTCATTCGTCGTCTAGTCGTCGGAGAAGAAGGATGGATCCGCGATGGAGGTCTTCAAGATGGACCCGCTCCGCACCGGATGGAAGAAGATCGAAGATGCCGCTTGGAGAAGATGTTTGCCGGTCCGGATGTCCTCTTCTTGCCGGATAGGAGGAAGACTTTGGACCCTCTTCTGGACCTCTTCAGCACCGGATGCCAGGACGGATCGGTGATACCTGGATGGTGAAGACAAGGTAGGAAGATCTTCAGCGGCTTAGTGTTAGGTTTATTTAAGGGGGGTTTGGGTTAGATTAGGGGTATGTGGGTGGTGGGTTGTAATGTTGGGGGGGGGTATTGTATGTGTTTTTTTTACAGGCAAAAGAGCTGAAATTCTTGGGGCATGCCCCGCAAAGGGCCCTGTTCAGGGCTGGTAAGGTAAAAGAGCTTTTAACTTTTTTAATTTAGAATAGGGTATGGCATTTTTTATTTTGGGGGGCTTTGTTATTTTATTAGGGGGCTTAGAGTAGGTGTAATTAGTTTAAAATTGTTGTAATAATTTTCTTATGTTTGTAAATATTTTTTTATTTTTTGTAACTTAGTTCTTTTTTATTTTTTGTACTTTAGTTAGTTTATGTAATTGTAGTTATTTGTAGCAATTGTATTTAATTTATTTATTGATAGTGTAGTGTTAGGTTAATTGTAGGTAATTGTAGGTAGTTTATTTAATTAATTTATTGATAGGGTAGTGTTAGGTTTAATTATAACTTAGGTTATGATTTATTTTACAGGTAAATTTGTTATTATTTTAACTAGGTAACTATTAAATAGTTCTTAACTATTTAATAGCTATTGTACCTGGTTAAAATAATTACAAAGTTGCCTGTAAAATAAATATTAATCCTAAAATAGCTATAATATAATTATAATTTATATTGTAGCTATATTAGGATTTATTTTACAGGTAAGTATTTAGCTTTAAATAGGAATAATTTATTTAATAAGAGTTAATTAATTTCGTTAGATTTAAATTATATTTAAGTTAGGGGGGTGTTAGTGTTAGGGTTAGACTTAGCTTTAGGGGTTAATCCATTTATTATAGTAGCGATGAGCTCCGGTCGTCAGATTAGGGGTTAATAATTGAAGGTAGGTGTCGGCGATGTTAGGGAGGGCAGATTAGGGGTTAATACTATTTATGATAGGGTTAGTGAGGCGGATTAGGGGTTAATAACTTTATTATAGTAGCGCTCAGGTCCGCTCGGCAGATTAGGGGTTAATAAGTGTAGGCAGGTGTCGGCGACGTTGAGGGGGGCAGATTAGGGGTTAATAAATATAATCTAGGGGTCGGCGGTGTTAGGGGCAGCAGATTAGGGGTACATAAGGATAACGTAGGTGGCGGCGGTGTACGGAGCGGCAGATTAGGGGTTAATAATAATATGCAGGGGTCAGCAATAGCGGGGGCGGCAGATTAGGGGTTAATAAGTGTAAGGTTAGGGGTGTTTAGACTCAGGGTACATGTTAGAGTGTTAGGTGCAGACGTAGGAAGTGTTTCCCCATAGGAAACAATGGGGCTGCGTTAGGAGCTGAACGCTGCTTTTTTGCAGGTGTTAGGTTTTTTTTCAGCTCAAACAGCCCCATTGTTTCCTATGGGGATATCGTGCACGAGCACGTTTTTGAGGCTGGCCGCGTCCGTAAGCAACTCTGGTATCGAGAGTTGCATTTGCGGTAAAAATGCTCTACGCTCCTTTTTTGGAGCCTAACGCAGCATTTGTTTGAACTCTCGATACCAGAGTTAAATTTATGGGGCGGCCAGAAAAAAGCCTGCGGAGCGTTAACAGCCCATCTACCGCCAAACTCCAAATCTAGGCCTTAGTTAATAAGAGAAATATTATTTAGATTTATTTAATTAATATTTAAGTTAGGGGGGTGTTAGGGTTAGTGTTAGACTTAGGTTTAGGGGTTAATAATTTTATTACAGTGGCGGCGGTGTAGTGGGGGGCAGGATAGGGGTTAATAAGGTTAATATAGGTTGCGACAGTGTAGGGGGGCAGGATAGGGGTTAATAAGTTTAATATAGGTTGCGGCGGGGTCCAGGAGCGGCGGTTTAGGGGTTAAACTATTTATTTAGTTGCGGCGAGGTCCGGGATCAGCAGGATAGGGGTTAATAACTTTATTATAGAGGGCAACGGTATAGGGGGGCAGGATAGGGGTTACTAGGTATAATGTAGGTGGCGGCGGTGTCCGGGAGCAGCGGTTTAGGGGTTAATACATTTATAAGAGTTGCGGCGGGGTCTAGGAGCGGCGGTTTAGGGGTTAATAACTTTATTTAGTTGCGGGAGGCTCCGGGGGCGCCGGTATAGGGGGTTGAACAGTGTAGTTACTGTGGGTGCTTAGTTAACGGCTAGCAATAATGCTGTCAAAAACCTGAAGAGCAGCAAGATCGGATGAGTGATAACTATCACAGTCCGCTGCTCATCGCCCTGTACTTGGTGCGCGGCTTTTTGACAGCTTTTTTGATAACTTAGCCGAAATTTTTCAGGTCCGCTGCAGCGATGGTAGGCGAGCTTAGGTGGGCGTATTGGGCCGGCGAAGGCAGGTAAGTAGACACGTTGATAACTACCCCCCATTCCCACAATCTTCTCCCTAACATAAGATTTATAACGATTTGAACCCCATCTCCCAATCTGTTTCACTATTTCCTCCCTCAAACCTAGTATAGAAGCCTCAGTTGCGGCCCCTATACGAAATTAATGGGACCCAAAATCCAATGGATTAAAGAACAATAACCCAATTGATCCTTTCAAAATGGCCCTAAATTGATACTGTGACAAAAAGGAACCATCAGAATGAATTAATAACGGGCCATCTTGCGAAGGCCGTATGGCCCAAAATGCATCAATACCTGACAAGGACATACTACTGACCCACTAAGGAATAGAACTATATTCTTGCCTTTTTAATAAATGTCAGTTTTACTACTCTTCAATAAAATTTCCACCCTATTTTCGTCCCATATCACATCTTCTTTCTGTAAACCCCCAGAAACCTTTCTGCTAGTGCTTACTAATTCCGATATCCGGAATGCCCCGAAAAAGGCTAAAACAAAGGCCGTTCGAAACAATGTTATTTCAAATGCTGATGAACAAATATAAGACAGCACTACCCAAATCTTTTCCAGCAACGTAAATGTAATAGGCCTTCTCTTATCTATATTCTTCGCCTTCTTTTTCAAACCCTTAAGGACCTGACGTACCCAAAAAACTTTTGTAATATCACACATAACCAATAAATGAAATCTAAAAGCTAATGCCGCCAATCTTTTTTCCATATTAGATGCTGACAAACCCAAAGCTCCCCAATGCCACATCCATTCCAATAAGCAACCCGTGACATCATCAGTCCCTTCCTTAAGTTCAGCCTGACCTAACCACGTTTCCCATTCTCTCCAGACTGATACGTAAGAAGACCAAGTACCTGGAGCCAAAGAATTTTTAACTAACTCAGCCAGTCCTCCTCCCCAAGCCTCCATAATTGATCCGGGAAACTCACTTCAACTGCATCGGCCTGAGGCGCTAGCTCCCGAAAACGGCTCCACTGTGAACGAGATAAAGCATCTGCTATCAAATTACACTTACCAGGGATATGTTTTGCCCTGACAAAAACATTCATGCTCAAACATTTTAAAACCAGCACTCTCAGTAATCGCAAAACTGGCAGGGAGGAAGCAGATAATGAGTTGATAGCAGAAACAACACCCATATTATCCGTGTGGAATAATATTGATTTATTAACCAAGTCACCCTCCCAAACAAATAAAGCTACCAATATCGGAAACAGTTCAATAAATACCAGGTTTCAAGTTAAACCAAGGCCCACCCAATCCTGAGGCCACACATCCGCACACCAATGGCCCTGAAAATATGCCCCAAAACCAACACCGCCAGCTGCATCAGTTACCAAATCCAAATCAACATTGGAAACCTGAGCTTCCATGAAGATCGCAGCTCCATTAAAATTTTTAAGGAACTCTAACCAAACCCTCAAATCATCTTTGTGTCCTTTTTTAACCCTCACAAAATGATGAGGCTTGCTTACACCAGATGTGGCCAATGACATTCTCCTGGAAAACACTCTTCCAATGGGAATGATTCTGCAAGCAAAATTCAATTTCCCCAACAGTGATTGCATTTCCTGCAAAGTCACCTTACGAACACCAAGAAACCGCTGAATAATTTCCGACAAATCCACAATCTTTTCCCTCGGCAACCTACATTCCATCTTAGCTGAATCGATTGTTATCCCCAAATAATTAAGGGCCGTAACTGGACCCTCAGATTTTTCCATTGCAATAGGAACCCCAAATTCAGATGCCATTAAATAAAAACAATCCCTCAACTTCAAACAAACATCCGACTCGGGAGGACCCACAAACAGAAAGTCATCAAGATAATGTACAATAGAAGAAAATCCTGACTTAACCTTAACAACCCATTCCAAAAAGGAACTAAAACACTCAAACAATGAACAGGAAATGGAACACCCCATCGGAAGACATCGGAAGACAAAGGTCCACATAAAAAACTCCATCAAAACAGCAACCCAAAAGGTAGTGAGAAGAAGGATGAACCGGAAGGAACCGAAAAGCTGCTTCGATATCAACCTTAGCCAGCCAAGCAAACTGACCCTCTTCCCTAACCATCTTAACCGCCAGGTCGAAAGATGCATAGGACACTGACGATAATTCATCCGGAATGCCATCATTCACGGACCCACTTTTTGGGAAAGACAGGTGGTGAATAAGTGGTGAATAAGTCAAAATTTACCCGGATCCTTCTTAGGTACCACACCCAAAGGTGAAATACGCAAATGGGGGATTGGGGGAACTTTAAAAGGCCCCACCATTCGACCCAACGAAACCTCCTTCTCAAGTTTATTCTTTACAACATCTTTCTCCCTAAAACCCTTTTGTTTAGCGTAAAGTACGAGCCACAGCTCCATCCCGCTTAACCTCACTGGAGTTACTCCCTTTTTCAGGCAACTCCTGGGCTCCACCCAATTTGTTCTTTTTGAAACACTTGGAGAATGGATAAGCACCCCTGCACCCTGAACACTCATGCCTGAATTTACAAGCTGATCCCCATTTGCAAACTTTCTCATTGAAAGCGAAGCAGAAACCCTTTTTAACTGTTGCCGACGACCCACTCTGGAGCGACCCGCCGGCTCCCCCACGAAAAGGCTGCGAAGACCTTAATGGGGTCATTATCTTGAGCCAAAGACCCATATCCCGATCATCCCATTTCATCTCAGGCTTAACCAACAAAAGTTGCCTAAATTGCTCATCATAAACCCACCAAGCCATACCCCCATATGTTCTCTGAGCAGCAGCAACTTCATCTAAATAACAAAAAAGAGCTGCTCCCTGTTCAGGAAACTTACCAGCAAATACACTGGCATAAATAACAAAAGCTTGAAACCAATTGGTAAAGGTTTTTGGTAGTTTTCTGTACCATTTTTTCCTCTCCTCTTCCTCCTTTTTTGATGCATCTTTCTTTGAATCCTCAGGTATTTCAAAAGATTGGTCAAGCGGTAAAAGAGAAAATAATTCAATAAATTCCCTCTTCCAGATCTTTTCCCTTAACTCAACTGTCAAGTGCATACCTAAAGGCCCGATAGAACACAAACAAGACCTAGCCAAAGCCGTGTCAGCAATTTTGAGTTCAGGGCCCCCCAACCCTTTATTCTCAATATTAACTGCTTTTGACTGGGGCAGTTCAACTGCTTGTGCCTGAATTGCTGACCCTTCACCTTTAGTGGCCTCAACAGAACCCCCAACTGACACATTTGGCAATGCAGATCCAGGAGGAACCCAAGAATTGGCGACTCCTCCTGGAACTTTAGCACCTTCTAACTTAGCTAACAACTCCCTTAAACCCGCTACCACAGTTACTGATATAGAATCAACATTCACCCCAACTTTTTCAACCCCAACATTTAATTCCCCAGCACCAGCTCCCCCATTACCTGTTCCATGATCCTGAGCCGCAGGGGACTGATCCACTTGAGATGCAGCCATGACCTTCTCCCTACTCTGGAACCCAGAATCCCTAGGTTCCGTAATAGCCATCTCTTGTTGACTTCTTTCCGCCTGTAAAACAGAAACATGTGACAAACCCCCCGATGGTGCCCATAAACCAACACCCCTACTAGCCGTAGACATACCCAACCCACCATCAACCAAAACCCCTCTACCCTTCTTAGGAGCTGTAACCCCAGACACTTACACCCTTGAATCCCTATACCTCTTGTGCTGTCTACCTCTACATTGTATTCTCCCATTCCCAGACCTGTTTGGACGTTGAACAGAATTAACCAAACTATTAAATGTATTGCTATGACCCCTTCTCAAATCCCCTTGATGGCCAAAATTAAGATTGTTGGCCGTACTCACCCCTGCTTCATCTCCCTTCGAATTAGAATGTCCCGACATCGGAATGCCGTCCTCTATATCAAGCCTGATATTATCCGTCCAAGATTCCTGCAGGCCATAAGCTTCCCCACTCAGGCCGTCATTTCCCACCACCAGAAAACCAGGAGGATTCACAGGCCATGTCCCAATCTCATTCCCTTCTGAAAAATAAGCATTATTAGAAACAGGCAAATTTTCAACCACATCAACATTCCCACCCCTCAAATTTCTTATCTCACCCCTTAAAATTAAATCTCTCAATGCCCTAACTGCTGGCCTAAACTGGCAAAGAGGACCAACCGTACGAGGAGAAGGAGGTATAAAATCCTCCTCAGAGGAATCTAAATATAAGGTTAAATCCTCCCCGCCAGTACAAGCTTCCGCATCAGGCTGATTCTCAATTACTTCAACCCACCCTAACTCTTTCATCTAACACTCGAAACATCTGCTCCTCAAAACTGTTACTAGGCCTCAAAACCTGGGCCGTCCTCGAAACTTTATGTACCTGCGCTTCTACCACATGAGATAAAACAGACGAGCCTGAAACCCCTGCTTCCCTTCTAACCTCGACTCTCTGTCTTTCTAATACACCTACTGACCTAACACTATTTGCTTGCTCATTACCAACCCTCACTAAGCTAGGCCTCAACGAGCCGTCACCTTTATTAACTTGCCTCCTTCCTTTACTAGACTCTTTCTGGCCTACAACGGCCGTCTTACCCTGAGGCAAAGAATCACCCTCCTTTTCCGAAACTATCACTTGTTCAGGTACAGAAAAACTGCTGCAGGATGGTATAGCAGGCTGCCTGGTCTCCGCTTCAACCTGCCGACTCCCAAAACCGGAACCTGTTCTCTTCTTCATGGTCGACTTTACCCCCGGACTGAGGCTGGATCTCCTGCGGCCACCAGTACTTCCTTCAGAATCCGGATCCAGACGAACCGGAGGCCTGGAATGCCTTACCGGTCTAGGAGAAGCAGCCTCTTTAGCCACCATCTCTCCGGTATCCGGAACCAACAGTGGACGGAGCTTTTCTTCGAGCCAGGTAGGGCCCCTTTTTACCGCTTCCTCTTTAAGCTGCTCTAATACAGCATCAAACTGCGCCATAGCAATATCCAACTCAAACGAACAAGCACTTTTCAAAACAATTTTTCTGACTAGCTGATGACAGATTCTCCCGCTCTTTTCTTAAGTACGCCGTGGCACGTGCTTACCCCGCCCATTACCCATTAATACCCAATCAGAACAAACCAGGCCTATTCCTCCAAAGGTCAAGGCCCCTTCCCGTTACTGCGCACTCCCAGGGGCTCCTTTCTATTCTATCCAGCTAGGCTAATTCTCTATACCAAAACAGGCACAAATGTACTTCACACTCACAGAGGTTTACATTAACTATTTTTCAGACATGTTTCTGACAATTTTACTGCTTTTCTTCCATGAGTTAAACATCATGCACTGGGCACCTAATGCAGATATATTTGTTAAAGGGACAGTAAAAACAAAATAAAATTGATCATTCATAAAGAACATGCCATTTTAAACAACTTTTCAGTTTACACCTATTATATAATTTGCTTTGTTCTCTTGGTATCTTTTGTTAAAAAAGCATAACTACGTAGACTCAAGTACAACAATGCACTTCTGGGAGCTAGTTGCCAAATGGCGACTGCACATAATGGGGCATATTTATCACGCTCCATATGGAGCGTGATGCCCCTTGTGAAGGCTCGCCAGAAACAGAAGTGATGAGGAAGTTATGAACCAGCGGTCTAAAGAGCGCTGCTCCATAACTTGTCCGCCTGCTCTGAGGCGGTGGACAGAAATCAACCCAATCGAATGGTATCGGGTTGATTGACACACCCTGCTAGCGGCCGATTGGCTGCAAATCTGCAGGGGACGGCATTGCACACAAACAGTTCACAAGAACTGCTGGTGCAATGATAAATTCCGACAGTGTATGCTGTCGGCATTTATCAATGTGCAGCGGACATGATACGCTACATCGTATCATGTCCATCTGCACTATAATAAATAAACCTTAATGTGTTTATTTAGATTCCAGTAACGCATTGCAACTCCTTCAACAAAGGGTTCCAAGAGAACAAAGCAAATGTGATAATAAACGTAAATTAGAAAGTTCAAATTGATCTGGGGGAACTTCCGGGCGGCGGCCATGATAGGTCGCATAATTATTAGCTCCTAAAGGGCTCTGGACTAATTTATCGTAAAACAACCTTTGTACTTACCATCGCTTGGGCAAACATCTTGTAAGCGATACTACAAAAGAAGCCCATCATTTAGCAGTCAATATTTTTACCCTGGAGGTCAGCTATAATTAACCGGAGCTCTAACAAGGTTAAGGCCTTTCATCTAACCCCCCGGCAGAGCGCCTTAGGGCCTTTGTCGTTACGCAGTGCTTAAGATAAGTACTGATTCTACACATACCATACGGGGATTAATTCATCAGAAGTGCCGGATGGATCCCATAGAAGGTATCTTACTAAACAAGATTGCTGCCCTACTAAGTAAACACTTTGAGCAGCTTGAGCATGTACTTGCTACAACCTGGGGAAATGGAGTCGGCACGACTACACAGAATCACGCAGACCCAGATACCAACCCAGAGCCTAAGCTGGTCCCCGCTGTAGAGGGTGAGCGGTCCGGTAGCGCATCGTGGGGAGTGCTGCCTCAAACAGACCACCGTGAGACTGAGAAAGCCCTTACAGTAATCGCTTCTGAACGCAGAGTGCATACAATAGCAACAAGCTTAACTGAACCAACTCAGATGCTTACCGCTTTATCCTCATCTTCCATGATGATTCTTTGCCTGTCTGCCCAGGGGAGCCAAGAATATCTATCTGACACCCCATGCCCGGCTACTGCGATACAGCAGATCGCCACGCCGACTCTGGGAGGTTTATTTATCATCTCACTCCGTGCTGGAAAAATGATTTGGAGCGGCTCCTGTCTGTGGCGGCTCTACATGGAGAATCACATTGAGTTGCAGAGGCAAGCACACTCGGTTTCTCATTGCTGCCCTCAGTATCTTCAACCCTACATTGCTGAGTGGAGGTCTGGCGTGGGTTAACAGCACTCATACAAAAGGATTGCAGTGGTAAACCCCCCACAGCTCACTTTTTATTTAGTCACTCAGAGTTACATAACCTCTCATGCATGCATTGGGGGATATTTTCATGTTTCATTTGCTTAATCAGCCCGGTATTATTGTTTTGTTTTGAGGTCTGGTGTGGGCTGCTGCTTCTCATATGAGTAAATTATGGTAGCGAGCCCCCCACGGTTTGCAGCTCAACTGGACACTTAAAGCTATATGAACTTTCCTATATGTATTTGGGGACACTTTCATGTACTCATGTTTTCAGGTTTTTCTATCTTTATCTTTTGTGCGCCAATAATAGATAATGTATACCTATATCTCCAATGCACTTGGTAATTAGCGCTTTATACCACCATCTAAAATATTCGCCTTTGTAAGACACAATTGTAGCTCTATACCTGCTTTTGGTGCACACTTATCTTAGATGTTGCATGTTTTCCTGCTATGTACCATTAGGGCAAATATTAATGCTTTTTCTAATCTTGATGTAACAACCTCACGTAAGCAATATTCCATCCCAATTCCTCCACATACCCTCAGGAGTGTTGTTTCCTACCCTTCCTAGTGCTGTTTTGAGGACTTGCTGCCTGCGGCCGGGGCGGCGGTCTTTTAAAACTATAGAACACTAAGTGGGAGACTTTATTATAGACCTCATGAATGTGATAGCTGGCTTATTACTATCCACAATAAACAAGTCCCAGTTTACTTCCAATATAGGACTTGGAGACCAGTCTGGGCCTTTTTTGCTTTTATTTTAGCTCAGCATAACCCTTAAGAAAATATAGCCTGTCACTATACTCTAAGTAAGCCATATATACAGATTTCTATAGATACTAAAGCTATGCTTCCCTTTGAATTTTTGTGCATGCTAAATAATTTGAGTACTCATTGGGGAGCTGAATTGATATCTTTAATCTGATTTGCAGCTACTCTACTAACAGTGGGAATCCCCCGGTAGACCATCACTACTAAATAGACTTCTGCTTTGCCCCCCACTTTATTTGAAACATAGAGCAAAATAATAAAATAAAACTCTGAGGTCCAATTAACGAGATCCACAAGTGGTCTCCTCCTTTCCAATTAGTCTTCTGTCAATCTCATCACCCTATGAAGGTGGAGGTCCAAAAGTGGCCTCTTGATCAATATAGAAGGCTTAAATAGGTACTGGCATGTGCTTCTTTTATATATACATAGTTTTGCTTCTTTTTATATAGCAACTGTTCCTTGTCAGAGTTTTTTGTCATATAGATAGACATTATTTACTGCTTGCAAACTATTAATTTGAAATCTTTATTATGCCTTTAGATATAGCAGACATTATCTGCATATACTTACATACTATGTAATCTGTGTGTTGTACTGGGTTGTATGTCCTTTTTTTATTGCAATCTATCTCATGCACTCTGATATGGTGGACATTGTTAATGGCATGTTTTTTTTTCTCTCTTTTAATATGTAATTTGTGTGAAATGCCTTTTGGAACACTAACATGTATTGTCATACTCTTATACTTGTATGCCAAAACTTTGACCTCAATAAAAAAAAAAAAAAAAAAAAAAAAAATTGATCTTTCTGATTCATAAAAAAAAAAACCTTTAGGTTTCATATTCCTGGCAAGAACACCTACAAAATATAGTTGAATACATTCACAGTGGCCTCTTGACAACCTCATAAGCATCAATGAATCCAGGGCAATGTATTTACCAAGTTTAACTTGTCATACTTTTCCAGAACACCAAGGATCAGATACAAACCATTATCTAAAAACCAGAGAGACATTTTCTTAGCTGTACTGTACTGAATTGTTCTCATGTAAGTATTGTTCTATGTGATGTGCACAAGGGATTGTTCGGTTGGATGCAGATGTGATACTGTGCATTATTATCGTTAAACAATCCTAACATTTTGGTTAAATACTTATAAAGATTCTTTCATGGATCATTTTATGAATAGAAACATTTTATAAACAATAAACAGGGTGGATGTCAACTAAAGCCAGGCGGGTGAAATTTGTAGTTATATTGTATAGCACAAACACAAGTTTTTAGATATATACGTTAATTCTATACTTTAATTACTTTAATATATACTTTAAATAATTTAATACTTTGATATTTATGCTTTAAATACTTTAATATTTTTTTAGAAGGATATTATGAGCATTGGTTGTCATTTTTACCATCAAACTGAATTCTTTGTGACACCCTCATCTTTTGGCTGTGACATCTCACTATGGCCCTGATGTTAAAAGAATTGTCAGAGCTATGAAAAATTGCCTTTTTGGGCTCATCAGTCTCACAATCCATGGGACCAGCAATATTTTAAAAGAAAGTAAGGAATCTGTGAAAAAGATCACAAAGAATAGGGTGCCTCCTAGTGTAATACTGTGATGGTGATATACACAATGACAAATCCTGTGTTAAAATGATACTCACAAGGAGAGCAGCACCAAATGTGCTAAATGAAACAGACTGGGGACTCACAGTGACCCAGCAACACTGATCCGGACGCCGGATGACAGGGTTCAAGAGAGTCCAAGTGTCCAAAGAAGTAGATTAGGCTCAGGTTTCCGTATAAATAATCATGTATTTATTAAAATAAGATATAAAAACAAAGGGTATTATGTTCACCCCAAGTGTATAAAAACAACAGTGGTAACAGATAGCTACGCGTTTCTCAGCTTGTCTAGCTGTTTCCTCAGGCATCTCATATTTCTCAGTTTCAGCAATAGTCCACCAACATCACCAGTGATCTTGGATCTCGGCATGGGTGGGTATATTCAAAGTATGTTTACTCAACATAGACTGTGCATTGAATAAAACAAAAAATAGTTTCAGTGTAGTAACAATTCAAATATTACATTTGCAAATGAATTATGACTGTACATTCAGTAGATATCTCACAATGGAAAATGCTACCACTGAAAAGCTGGCAAGGCTGATATGGTATATCCAAGATGAAGGACAGTGCTTTTAAAAGGAGAAAGTCATGGTTTCTCCATTAAAATACAGGTTAGTCCATCGAACGTCCAAGAAACTCAAACAGAAAAACTGTATATTTGTAACGTCTGCGATCTCCATTGTTAATAAAGACAAAAAAAAGAAACTCACTATTAAACCTATTGGAGTTGTGGAGATGTGGTATATATACATGTATATACAAACGGCCGTTACAGCCTGATAAAATGGCCGTTTGAGCCGAGAAATGCGTTGCTGTTGCTTTATATGTTTTTATACTTTTAATTAAAACTTGTTTTATTTACGGACATGCTGCCACTCCTTTTTTATCCTGACATTTGGATACTTTGCCATATGGTCATCCTGATAGTGGGATCTGCTACTCATCTCCACTCCTAAGTACCTGTACTAGAGGCTAGTACTAGAGGTTGGGGTGTGCCTTGACAGTTTGTGGTTCTCTTAGATAGAAACCAGGCCAGCAGTGCCGTGGATGAGTCTACCAAGCAACCTTAGGTATTGCCCCGCTGTGTATAGCACTAAGTGTGCTCCTCTAAATTGTGAGTTGCCATCTGTATATCTATTCTAATCTGGTGTTAGACATTATTACACCATGAAGCGCCTCTCCTTTGTCTTCTAGGACTATCTGCCATCACTATTGTTATCCAGAGAGTGCTGCCTTACTTTTGTTTCCCATTAAACTGAAGATTATCATCGTTTGTTGCTGAACAGTGATCCTGTTGTGCCCACAACATCAAAGACTTTTTCGACTTTAATTAGTTGTACATATATTATTTATACTTTTTAGTAATATCACTTATATAATTTTATATATATTTGGATTGATTAACACTAATAGCAGTGTGTAGTATTGGGTTTTTTATTTTTTAATATTTTTATTAATATTTCCTATATCTATCATGTGCACTTCATTGTGGTTTTTATGTTAGATCTGACCATTTTATTTATAATGAGCTGAAATCACCCTAACTAAGGTGCATGAGAATATATAATAAGAAGCTATGAGCATATACCCTGAGTATAATATTGGATAATACATATGTGCCAAATACAGTATACAAGTAGCATCTTAACCATCGAGTATTATTGTAGGATATCTAAGATCATGGATCTGTTATTTTACACAGTAAATACAGTCAACTATTTGTGAGCCACATAGCAGTGCTCCTTATCATTGTTCTCTAAGGTTTAACAGGACTATGATAGTCCACAATTAAAGATCTCATGACTACTAGGGTAGGGTTATACCTCATTTATTATTATAAATGTGTCCTTTACAAAGGTATATAGAAAAAGGCTTATATGTGCATATGGTATGTAGAGCGGGGACTCTGTTGCCAAATTACTTACTTTATTAATGGGGCTTAAGTTTGCTTGTTGCTTGGGGTTACTTGCAACTGTTCTCTACACTGTTCCGCCCTGCTATATCTGAGGGAGAGAGAGGTATTATGTCTCCTAATAATTTATAAGAGAAGGTAAGATCTCCTTCCTATAGGGCCTATTTATCAAGTCGTCAACTGTGCTTCATTCGCCGGCACCAATACGTTCGCCTGACATCGCTGCTGTGGACCTGAATACGCTCTCCTTATTTAACAAAAAAACTGTCAAAAAGCCATGGGGCGATGAGCAGCGAACTGTTGTTAACTAACAGTCATCGATCTCGCTGCTATTTGGCTTTTTTGCAGCTTTATTTGTATACTGTCAGTAAGCACCGCCACTATACTAAACTGTTTAACCCCTATCCCGCCACTCCCGGAGCCCACTGCCACTCTAATAAAGTTATTAACCCCTATCCCGCCGCTCCGGGAGCCCACCGCAACTCTAATAAAGTTATTAACCCCTATTCTGCCGCTCACTGAGCCCACCGCCACCTACATTATGTTATTAACCACTAATCTGCCGCCTCCTACACCACCAACACCTACACTTTATACTTTATATTAAATATTAACTCATCCCTATCTTATAATAAATTTAAACTTACCTTTAAAATCACATTAAACTATATTAAATTAATAATTAACCTACCCTAACTATTATACTAAAATTACATTAAACTATATTAAATAAATATTTAACCTACCCTAACTATTATACTAAAATTAAATTAAACTACAAATTAAATTAACTATATTATATATTTAAACACCTAACCCTACTCAAATAATTGAAATCTACACTAAAAAAATTACTTATTGGAACAGCCAATAGAATGCAAGCTCAATCCTATTGGCTGATTGCAACAGCCAATAGGATTTTTTTTAGCCATAATTCTGATTGGCTGATAGAATTCTACCAGCCAATCGGAATCTAAGGGACGCCATCTTGGATGATGTCATTTAAAGGAACGTTCATTCCCGAAGAAGCCATCGATTGAAGAGGATGCTCCGCGTCGGATGTCTTGAAGATGGAGCCGCTCCGCGCCGGATGGATGAAGATAGAAGATGCCGTCTGGGTGAAGACTTCTGCGGGCTTGGAGGAAGACTTCGGTCACTTGGATGAAGACTTCTGCCAGCTTCTTGGAGGATGGATGTCGGATCTTCAAACACTGTAAGTGAATCTTCTGGGGTTAGTGTTAGGATTTTCTAAGGGTTTATTGGGTGGGTTTTATTTTTAGGTTAGGGCTTTGGGCAGCAATAGAGCTAAATGCCCTTTTAAGGGCAATGCCCATACAAATGCCCTTTTCAGGGCAATGGGGAGCTTAGGTTTTTTAGATTAGGTTTTTATTTGGGGGGTTGGTTGTGTGGGTGGTGGGTTTTACTGTTGGGGGGTATTTGTATTTTTTTATTTACAGGTAAGCTGATTTCTTTGGGGTAATGCCCTGCAAAACGCCCTTTTAAGGGGTATTTGTAGTTTTGTGTAGGTTAGGTTTTTTTTTTTTATTTGGGGGGGGGGCTTTTTTATTTTCATAGGGCCCTTAGATTAGGTGTAATTAGTTTAAATCTTTTATAATTTCTTTTTTATTTTTTGTGTAACTTTTAGTGTTTATTTTTTTGTGTAACTTAGTGTTTGTTATTTTTTGTAACTTAGTTGTTAGTTTTTAGTAAATATTTAATGTAAAGTTAGCAGGTTGCTAGGTTTAGGGGTTAATAGCTTAATTTAGTTTATGGCGATGTGGGGGGCTGGCGGTTTAGGGGTTAATAGGTTTAGTAAGTGCTAGTGATGTGGGAGGCCAGGGGTTTAGGGGTTAATACATTTATTTAGTTGCGGTGGGGTCCGGGAGCGGCGAAATAGGGGTTAATAAATTTATGTAGGTGGCGGCGGTGTCGGGGCAGCAGATTAGGGGTTAATAAGTATAATGTAGGTGGCGGCGGTGTAGGGGCAGCAGATTAGGGGTTAATAAGTTTAATGTAGGTGGTGGCGGTGTAGGGGGCGGCAGATTAGGGGTGTTTAGACTCGGGCTTATGTTAGGGTGTTAGGTGTAAATGTAACTTTTATTCTCCCATAGGAATCAATGGGATATCGGGCAGCAGCGAACATGAGCTTTCACTGCTTTCAGACTCCCATTGATTCCTATGGCAGGTATGCTGGGCCGAAATAGTGGCGAGCATACCTGGTAAATATTTGATAACTAGCAAAAGTAGTCAGATAGTGCTGAATTTGCATTCAGAACATCTGTAGTGACGTAAGCATCAATCTGTGTCGGACTGAGACCGGCGGATCGTATGTTACTTCACAGATTTCTACTTTTGCCGGTCTGTAGGCTTTGATAAATAAGGTGAAACAAGCTCTCCACAATTACGCTGCGGAATTCCAGCGTTTTTGCGGTTGACGGCTTGATAAATAGGCCCCAATGTGTGAGAAAAAGTAGCATTTCTATAGTAAAGTGTCACCCCAAGCTATGCAGTGGAGCACCAAAAAATTGTAGTATGACAATAATAATCTAAATGTTATTGCGTAATATAAGCATAGACAGTAAATATTAATGGCTATGGTAAAATGGTGAGGAATTTGATATGTGCCGTAAGAGCCTAAGCGTAATAGTGGAAATTGTAGTGGAAAGAATGATGAGTTCTCCCTTAATTATCAACAGGTTACATAAACATACAACAGGAGCATCTATGAGCGTATATATACTTTAAATGTTAGCTCTCTTCTCTATAACTTAAGTTAGGTTAAGGATTAGTGCTCTATCCTACTCCTGCCCTTACACAGTGCACTTCTATTAGTTGCTGTGAGCTCCTTTCAAAAGAAATGTCCTTCAGATGACAAATAGTGTTAAACGACATATAGCATAAAGAAAAAACAGGGATGTGTAACAATTAAGATAAGTTCTTCAGTGAATTACACAATCATAAAAAGGGAGTAAGGCAATAAATCAATACTAAACTAGGTGTCACAGGTATCTCTATGACCTGCAAAATATATAATAGGCATAATCAATAATGAGCAAGTGATACAGTTCTTCTTTAGATAGATGTAGATGAGTGTGTGAACTAGACATTATTAACATCTAGGGATCTATATGTGCTGATTCTACCTTCCCAAGTCCAGTTCTATAATATGGACTAATTGATTAACCAATGTCTGCTCTTGAACAGTCTATTTCAAACTGCTGCGGAGCGTCCTGGTAGGGTACAGTGCCCCTCCAACAACAATTTGATCTCAGAGCTAAATCCCCCCTTTCAAGAAGGAGAAATTATTGCGCATGATCTTGTCGGAATATAGGAGATCAAAACTGTGTTGAAAGCTTCGCATAGGTGTTACTTTGATTACTTGCCAGCAGTACCTAGGTACAAGCACACAGAAATATTCTCTCTTCTCCAAGCAATCACTTCTAACCTTATCTCCTAAGGGCTAATTCTCAGCATATGGGCTTTCTGGAACCTCTATAAAAAGTAAAGAGCCATTAGATTCATCTCCACCCTTGTTAAATCTGCTCTGGGTTTGGTTGGAGGTAGATCTTAATTTCTGGATAAGAGCCTTGTGCTGGGTATTGAGTTTGGCCAGTAAATTGTGTAGCATGTAGGTGATACATGCCTTCATACTAAGTGGAGGTGTAGTTGCACATGCAAAATGTCTCATTAATCTTAGACTGCAGCCATCCAATATAAAGTGGCTCTATTTTTGTTCTTTATGCTCGCTACTGATGATGGGAAGGAGAGTTGTGAGTTAACACAACGTGCAAATAGCATATTCTGAGTGTATCTTCTGACTGTGTAGTGTTCGACAATCAAAGTCCCTTATGTGAGTTAGGAGACTGTTCCACGGCTTGGGCTCCAGTATAGTGCTTACACTAGCATTAGGTAGGCGACCTCCATGTCGGTAAAGAGTAGTGTTCACACTAAGAATCTGGATTTATGCTGGTATGTGAACAATGGTGTTGTCAGTGGGCTGTGACGCTTACCGGGTGCTCCCTGTGTCCCAAGAGATCTGGCTGTTTGTGATCCAGTAGGTCTGACCAGGTGTGAGCAGAAGACCTGTTCCACAATGTTCCGTATCGTACAACGATTGCAAGTGCTTCACAGGTGGTAACCGCACAGCACAAAGGCCCAGCTGCTGCAGACCGGTCTCTTCTCAGGTGATTCGTTCACCGGAGCATCTGTCTCCAATCAGGGTAAACTCTTCCAAGATTAGGTCTGATTTCAGGAGACTCCGTTAGCTTGGAACAATAATTTACCCAAGTAAAGTCTGTTTTTACTCAGAGCTCCACATAGATGTGTCTGCTCTCCTTCCCAGTTAGCTCCGCCCCCTTATTTATATTATTTTATTGTATAATGCTATATGTAAAGACAACAGTATTGCTAATACGCAATATTAAGGTAGCGCCACATCAAACA
Organism: Bombina bombina; assembly: GCF_027579735.1. NCBI lineage: Eukaryota > Metazoa > Chordata > Amphibia > Anura > Bombinatoridae > Bombina > Bombina bombina. Next base: position 315,602,998 of record NC_069506.1, read on the forward strand.
CAACATATACAGTTAGAGATATATATAATCAATAAAATAAATATGCATACACCTATAACAAATATACTTGTAGTCCGTTCAAAAAAATGAACTAGCAAATTAGCTGTTATAGTATTTTGAATAAAAAAGCAGATACTTAATTTCTTCTTTAGATGTCTGATTTCTGTGTTCCCACAATGCAGCTCCTTTCCAAATCACTTGTGTGATCTCCGTGATAGACAGCAGGAATCAAAGAGGTAATCTGTAGATACAGAAGGGGTGGAGCACAGATGATCTAAGTGCAGATTACAACAGTTCCAATTTATTATAAAAAGATTAAAAAGATTTACACTTACAAGATGCACCCTCAATCATTTGAGGTATGTAACAGCATGGGTATTACAGTTGTCCAAACAACAATGAGAGGGGAATATGTAGGGTGTGTGCACCAAAAATAATAAGAATGATAAATGGTCCTTAACACGTACCCAGAGGCGTGTAAAACAGTGCAATACATCATACTGAGGGAGAAATCCCCTGCCTCCCCATGTGTTATCACAGATAATTATGTGTAACTAGAAACACACTTAAATTATGGTTACTATGTAACTCACCACTCCAGGATAGTGTGTGTTCAGGAATCTATTGGACTTTAGTACAGCCACTCCTTCCAGCTTACTTCATGTGCAGCATGAATCCCTTGTGAGTGTACTCCCTGCTGCACAAGTGACTGGGTTGCTGCAACCAATCCCTGATGTATGCTGCCCTCCTGCAGCTCCTTTCAGCGTCCTCCTTCCAGTTACTATGATCTGTCCACTGCAACTGATGGCCTCTTCTCCGCAGCTAACCTATTCACCACGTGCTGACTCACGGCCAAACAATGTTCAATATGATAAAACTTGCAGGAGCACCGTGGTTAGGGTTAAAACATAAACTTTATTAGGAAATCTCCAGGGTGTATAAACCCTGAGGGTAAAAAAACAGTACAATCTATGCAATATCAGACAAAAATAAGTGGCTGACCGGTTTCGGCTGTTGATAACTCCTAGCCTTCTTAAAAATACAAAACCTTTGCAGGTTTAAAAACCTTTGTCTGACTGCCTATTGGATATAGGGATTCTCACACCTCCCTTCCCTTACCCAATCAGGCTACTAATTAGTCAAAGCACTCCTAAATGCTCTGACTGACTCCCTCACAAATACTGTAGATAAAGTTACATAGTGTTACCACGTTACCTTGCAATAAACTCATTTCATGCTAAAACTCATCATATGGTATTTATTGTTTAAATATTTCAAGTATCTACTTAGAATCTGAACAGAGCCTGTAGTGCAATAATGCCATCTAGTTAACCCTTGGGACCCTGGGAGTTTGCAGGAACTGACATGTAATAGACTGTGTCCATACACATTAGCTTACCTATTTATATGCGTTCCTGTATTCAGAAGGCTTGCCCCTAACTCCCAATCCAATGCCAGGGTTTACCCTTTTAATAAGCTGCAAATCCCTACTTGGAGTCGTAGTTTATTAAGGTCATCCCCAGTAAACTACCCCCTTACTTGATAGCTCGCATATTCTTGCTTACATGTCATAACAATAGGGCAACAACCTTACCTAGCTGTTTGAACACTCTTGTCTAAGACCTTAAATGCTAGGTATTCTAGTGTAAGAGGGGGGAGGGTGGGGGATGCTACCTAGAAAAATTGGATACCCAACATGTGTGAACAGTATCTAATAAGAGAGGAAAGCTTGAATAAGGGAATATGCAGTGCCCACTGGGAGGACACAACTACCAGAAGTTGATAAGATCAAATTTTGAAATCAGATCCTCTGGGACTCTGGTCTTGAGCCTAAAGATCCAGAAGGTCTCTCTCCCAGCTTTCGTGTCCTATTGACCCCCTTTTCTGTGGCGGTACCTTTTCTATAATGGTCCACGTGAAGTACCTTAAGTCTTTCTGGTGAAAAGCCGAGAAATTATTTATTAGTGGGTTATTTAACACCCCTGCTCTAATGTCTGCTAGATGTTCTTTTATTCTTACCCTGGCCTCCTTAGTCGTTAAGCCGACGTACTGTAGGGCACAGATAAGATACACCACGTAAGTGGAGCGACAATTCAGGCACAGACTTTTTGGAAACTCTCTCCTGTGACCATGGAGTTAAAAGCTTCTCCAGTGCTATGCACGCTTGATAATGGCACCAATGGGTACCATTGAACCTCAGCCAGGAGGAGTTAGTTGCTTGTTCCTTTCGTAATCTTGTGGGGGCTACCTGATTCCCTATTGTCCTATTTCTCTTATAGGTAAATCTGAGCCCCCTTGTCACCGTCTCCCTTAAGTCATGATCAGCCGCCAATAGGTTGAAGTGATTCCTTATGATCTGGCAAATCTGAGTTTACTGGTATAAATGTGACCTTACTGTCTGTCTGTTTTTCTAGTTTCTTCTTCCCTGTGTTCAGAAGACTCTCTCTGGTTATCCTCACTACTGAGACTCTGGCCTAAGTGGCAATATTAGCATTTCTATACCCTCTTTCACGCAGTCTATTGGTCAGTTGAATTCAGGAACGCAAGACCTTAATAAATTATGTCTCTAAGTAGGAATCTGCAGCTTAGAAAAAAAGGAAAAAAGTGAACCCTGGCATCTGATTGGGAGATAGGGGCGAGCCTTCTGAATTCAGGAACGCATGACCTTAATAAACCATGGCCCCAAGTTATCAAAGTCTGGCAGACCTGATCCGACAGTACCGATCAGGTCCTCCAGACTCCGCTGAATACGGCGAGCAATACGCTTGTCATATTCAGCATTGCACCAGCAGCTCACAAGAGCTGCTGGTGCAACGCCGCCCCCTGCAGACTCGCGGCCAATGGGCCGCCAGCAGGGGGTGTCAATCAACCTGATCGTACTCGATTGCGTTGATTTCCGGCGATGTGTGTCCGCCTGCTCAGAGCAGGTGGACAGGTTATGGAGCAGCAGTCTTTGTGACCGCTGCTTCATAACTGCTGTTTCTGGCGAGTCTGCAGGCTCGCCAGAAACAAGGGGCATCAAGCTCCATACGGAGCTTGATACATATGCCCCAATGTCTCCAAATAGGAATCTGCAGCTTAGATAAAAAAAGTAAAAAAGTGAACCCTGGCATCTGATTGGGAGATAGGGGCAAGCTTTCTGAACTCAGGAACACATGACCCTAATAAACTATGTCTTTAAGTAGGAATCTGCAGCTTAGATAAAAAATTGAACCCTGTCATCGGATTGGGTGATAGGGGCAAGCCTTCTGAATTCAGGAAAGCATGTAAATAGGTAAGCTAATGTGTATGGACACAGTCTATCACATGTCAGTTCCTGCAAAATCCCAGGGTCCCAAGGGTTAACTAGATGGCATTATTGCACTACAGGCTCTGTTCAGATTGTAAGTAGATACTTGAGATATTTAAACAATAGATACCATATGATGAGTTTTAGCATGAAATTAGTTTATTGGAAGGTAACGTGGTAACACTATGTAACTTTGTGTTCTCCCAGTGGGCACTGCATATTCCCTTATTCAAGCTTTCCTCTCTTATCAGATACTGTTCACACATGTTGGGTATCCAATTTTTCTAGGTAGCTTCCCCCCCTCCCCCCTCTTACACTAGAGGACAACTGTAATACCCATGCTGTTACATACCTCATACCTTTTTATAATAAATTGGAACTGTTGTAATCTGCACTTTGATCATCTGTGCTCCCTTTAATGCTATATGTATGTATATGTCTTACGATTTTAATAATTGTGTTTTTTTGCTGATGATGTTTTTTTTATTTTCGAGGAAGAAGATCTTGTGCTCATAATATTAATATTTTATAGAAAACAGTAGCCACGGCTTTGCAGTTTTACAATAGTGCTTTTTTTAACTTTGCACTTTGTGAAACGTGTTTTTTTTTTTTTTTAAATGTATGGGTTTTTCACATTTGGTTTTTATTGCTGATATAAGTTCTCACTGTTTTACCATGTTATACTTCTATATTAATGACATGTTTCTTACAATGGAGTCACAATATTATAACTTGTTCAAAACAGTGAGAACTAATATCGGCAATAAAAATAAAATTTGAAAAAAACATCAATTTAAAAAAACATGCTTTAAGCAGTAAAAAGCTAAAACAAATGCCCTTTTGTAAAACTAGAAATCTGCGGCCACTGTTCTCTATGAAATCTTAATATTACAAACACAAATTCTTCCTAAACAAAAAAAATAAAAAAACGCCAAAAACCGAAAACATTTTTAAAATAACAGCAAGACTTAAAATACATATTATAGCATTATACAATAAAATACATATTATAGCATTATACAATAAAATATATATTATAGCATTATACAATAAAATACATATTATAGCATTATACAATAAAATACATATAAATAAAACCTGGTATAATATGCCTGCAGCCCCTATAGATGCCTTATTTACACGCTATTTAGTATTGTATTGTAACAAAAGGGGTTGAGATTCTGTTGGCACATGTACATTGTATTTCAAGTTAATACTGCCGTCAAACACTGATGTCAGCCTTTTTTAAAATGTTGTTTGATTGCACAATGGATCCCTTTTTAAATATTGCCATTGCCACAATGATTTTAACATCAGGGCCTATGACATCACTCTGGTTGAGACTCGCTGGCGAATGCCCATTGCAAGATCCCATGAAGAGATTTATGTCTCAGAATTCTGCTATAACTCTTCTTCAGTACATATATTCCAAGGATTTAGATTAGTTTTAAACAAATGTATGCTCCATCTGAATTACAGGAAGTTTTAAAAACACAAATAACTGTGTCACGCCGCTCGCCCCTCCATCTTCTTGTGGCCATTGCCACAGACGCTGGCGGCTAGCTGTTGCCATGGACACAGTGGTTTCTTCTGGCTCTCGGCGATTACGTAATTGCTGCACGCTGGGTCCTTGTGATGCCAGTCCGGATCACAGCTGTCTCCTCCTTGGCGGGAATCTGTACCTATGTAAGTACCTTAGTTACTTACATTCCTTGACCAAATATAGGTTGTACTTTGTATTCCTGGGTACTGTTTATTCTGCGGAATATTGGATTGCCTTACTGTTGATGAACTCTGCTTGCCTCTGACTATGCTCCTGTTTAACCCCTGAACTGCTGTTTCTTTGGATTGCTTTACTGCTTCTGAACTCTGCTTGTTACTGATTACTCTCTGCCTTAACCCCTTGGTACTGTGAAGGATTGGACTGTCTGCCTGGTATTGACCTCTGCCTCCCACTGACCACTCTCTGCTTAACCCCTTGGTACTATGAAGAATTGGACTGTCTGCCTGGTGTTTTACCTGCCTTGCTTGGTCATCTCTGCTGTGAGTATTTGTCTGCATTCTCATTTTACTACTTTTTGTGTTCTGGGATATTTCCTTATCTTTCCACTTGATGCTGAGATAAGACTACAGGCCAGGATTGGCCTGATAGTGAAATATCCCATGAGCATTACAAACTGCAAAGATGAAAGTTTCATATTTCTCCTTAAAGGGACATAATACTCATATGCTAAATTACTTGAAACTGATGCAGCATAACTGTAAAAAGCTGAGCATCTCTATGTAAAAAAGGAAGATATTTTACCTCACAACTTCCTCAGCTCAGCAGAGTAAGTTCTGTGTAAAAAGTTATATTCAGCTGCTGCCCAGCTGCAGGTAAAAAAAAAAAAAAAATGAAGAAATGAACAGCAGCCAATCAGCATCAGCAGTACTGAGGTCATGAACTATTTTACTGTGATCTCATGAGATTTCACTTAACTCTCATAAGATTTCATTATAAACTTCCTTACACTGAATAGGGAACTAATATGAGAGTGCACGAAAGCTCGCCCCTTCCGCTGTCCCGGGACAGACATACTGATTTGTTGCTTAGAAGTCCTTTACAATGGGATGTGGCTGCTGAGAAACTTTTGAGGTAAAATATCTTTCTTTTTTACATAGAAATGTTCAGGTGATATTTTCTAGTCAGCTTTTTACAGCTATGCTGCATCACTTTCAATTGTTTAAACATTTGGGTATTATGGCCCTTTAACATAAAATATTCTAATGTGATTAAGAAAAATAATAATTCTAGAAATGTGTAGATGTTTTTTTTATTTTATTATTTATTTATTTTTACTTTTCCCATGTGTTATTTTTACTTTTCCCATGTGTTATTTTTACTTTTCCCATCGTATTAAAATTGTAAATATTATTGCTGCCTGTAAAATACAGAAAGGTGTTAAAGTGTAGGGATGCCTCATTATTTTTGCATTTTTCAGTATTATTTATGTGAGTAATTCTTTTTTTTTTTTTCATTAAAGTTTACTGGATGACAGCTGTGCCCTTTATCTTGCAGGCAAGTTAATGTTGATTCAGGCTTTCGGTTATTCCACAATGATGATTGAACATGTACAGTACATAACCCAATTAAATAACAAATTGGAAAGGAAGTGAGAATTATATGCAGTGGGTTACATGGGCAGAATGCAAATTTTATATAGGCACAGACATATTAACTGTCAGTTATGTATTTAAAATGGAATGCTTTAAACACATAATGTATTTTATTTATTAATTTATTAGTGTGTAAAAAGGTGATTTAGATATAACATAATATTGCAAATACACACATAAGACGTTTCTAATGAAATGTGGGAACTTTCCTGATTTTTTTGGTAATAATAATCAGCTACAACTTACCTTCTGATCAACAGTATTATCATTAATAGGGATCCTTTAGTTTTTCACCATATAAGGTGCTGCCTGTCTCTAGATATTGCTCTTTGTGGGAAAGCTAAATTAGTGACCTGGTTTCGGATATCAGGTCTTTGGATGCTGTTAACTCTCTTTCACCGCAGAGAGGCCCATTTATCAAGCTCCGTATGGAGCATGTGGGCTCCATAACCCTGTCCGCCTGCTATGAGAAGGCGAACAGGAATCACCACAATTCAACCCGATCAAGTACGATCGGGTTGATTAACACCCCTGCTGGCAGCCGATTGGCCGCAAGTCTACAGGGGGCGGCGTTGCACCAGCAGCTCTTGTGAGCTGCTGGTACAATGCTGAATACGGAGAGTGTATTGCTCTCCGCATTCAGTGATGTTTTTCGGACCTGATCCGCGCTGTCGGGTCAGGTCCGACAGACATTTGATAAATAGGCCTCAGAGTGTTCAATTTTCCATTCACAGACAAACTAAAACCTTTATCCAATTAATTTTCTTTCCTATTTTATAACCTATTTTTGTGTTGCTTCTTGTAAAGGAATATGTGTTGCATTCTTCTTCTGTTCATACATCTTAGGACTAGAGATGCACATTTGTTTTTTGGATGAATGCACATTCGTCAGGAAAATCGGATATTAATTTTGTTTTAATGAAATGAATATGCGAGTGAATGCACCAACGGAAATAAAAAATGAAAAATACTGATGAAAATCTTCAGTATTCATTTGTTTACTTTATTTTTTTTAGAAGTTAATACTTACCTTAGCGTGCTCCCCATGCTCTTAAGAGCACATTAAGGAATGAACTTTTCTTCTGTATCTTTTGAACCATTTACAAAGTTAGTAAAAAGGTGGATATTATCCACCACAATGCATACATATATCTAGCACTTCACCATAAATATATCAAATTAGATCATAACGTGTTCAAAATGCAATATGTTGCGTTTGGTGCAAATTAAAAGATACCTTTTAATATCACACATTTAAAAATGGGAAACATAAAATATCCTCTCATGCTAATGAATGATTACTTTATACTATACAAAGTCTCACATATTTAAATAATTATATCCCCAAATGAGGAATTACTCATTATGTAGGTGGATGATAGGATGTTAGGAATATCTTATAATTGTCAATGGAGTTGAATCTCATTTGCCTATCGTCTTAAGTATTAAATCCCACTGATTTACACTGCCAATGAATCAGATTAAGAAATATATGTTCCTATTAATTAAATTAAAGATCATATTGAGCAACCATGTATGTTAAGTAAATCTCTCTGGCTATATTACAAAAAGTCCATACCTGTCATGCACCTAAGCACTGTCCCTTTAAGGCATACGATCTGAGCCCTATTTATGGCCCCTCCTATCAACATACAGTGCTAGGTAATGAAGTTATGCAGGCTACTTGCTACTTCCGCTTCTAGCCCTGTTGGAATACGCATACTTACTTCTCCAACTGGAGCTCCTCACCTTATTCCTGCCTGCATCCTCCGGAGACCCCTGCAAGCCCTCGGTCTCTCTCACCCTGGACAAGGCCTGGAGTCCTTCTCTCTTAACTGGCTAACTACTGTGTCGGTCTCACCACTCACCCTCCTCACGAGCACAACCTGGTGACGTCATCCAGCTATCACTGAAGTCCTTCTCCGGACGCTCTCGATGCAGTCTTGCTGCTTGTGGCATACGGTAACTCTGTATCACTATAATCACGATCCACTTGTAATCAAGCTATTGTTACTGCTAACTGCTTGCATGTAACCTTCCTATCGCCTCATCTATTTGCTTATAATCTTTCGTCTCTGGTTGGCTGTGTTTTTGTTTGCCTGTTGCTTCCTGCAAACTAAGAACCTGTGTATATATATATACATATGAATTGTTGCTCTCTACAAACTTACCTCCTGTATATATTCTTATGAACTGCTGCTCACTGCAAATCATCTACCTGGATATACATATACATTAACTGTTGCTTTGTGAAAACTAACAACCTGTGTATACATATATATATATATATATGAATTAACGCTCTCTGCAAACTAACCTCCTGTGTAGTTATATGAACTGTTGCTTCCTGCAAACTACTCACCTCTGTATATATATGATGAACTGTTGCTCCTTGCAAACCACCCACCTGTATATATATATGTTTATTATTATTGACCATGTCCCACCCCTAATGAGGGGTGGTGACAGAGGTAGGGTGCTCTTACAGAGGGAAAGTCGCTGGATTTTCACACTTGACACTTTGGTCCCCAAGGGGCTAAATGTCCATTTTGATATGCAGTGCTTCCTGTGAGGACTGCATTATTGGATATGGTTTTTAGGACCCCTACAGGATCTACTGATCCAATATCTGGTGTAGTCACCGGTCTAATTGTACTTGCACTCCCCATCTGATGCAGATTGAATTCTTGTTCCCTTTCTAGTATGGTTGGTACCACTGGCTAGGTCAGTGAACTAAGGATAGTTTGCGGTATATGGCTTGGTTTGTGGCTTTGTGGTTTCTATATTATCCACTATATAGTATGAGTAGTTATATCTACACCACTAGGCATCTCGCATGTATAAATCTTATATGTGGTTGAATACAGTCCCTTAATTGGTGATGGTGTACAAAATACTTTATCATTTGATAGGATTATTGAGGGGCAGGTTGGCTACCTCGATCACCTTACACATAGTGTTGTAGTATAACTGATGTGTTTAATGCTGAGTGGCTCATAAATGGTTGCCTAGCAACAATGTTTATTTTTATTTTTATACTTTTATGTTTGTTGCGTTGATGCTTCAATACTTGATTTTTTCTTTTCCGCTTTGGGTGCTGTGGATAATGAATATACAATTATAGCAAGTTTGATTATCTGATTGACTGCATATGTTAAGTTTAGTTGCGCATTACCGGTTAGGTTGTGTGTAATTGTATACAGGGTTGCCTAGCAACATTGGAGATATGTTTGCCGAATTATGTTTTCCTCTTCTGCCTTGGGAATTGAGGGTTATGGATATATACTTTATACTAAGTTTGATTATCCGATTGACTAGATATGTTAAGTCTAGTTGCGACTTACCGGTTAGGTTTTGTAAGATTGTGTACAGGGTTGCTTAGCAACATTCGAAATGTGTCTGCCGATATATATACTTATCTACTTGGGTGGTTACCATCTGAGTATCGTTACCCTGTTATAAGGTGTTGAGTGTTTTTTCTGACACATCCTCTGTAAGACAACCTAGCCGTTTTACATATAGAAGTTTTAGGTAGTCGATACCGCTATCACTAACATCATGTAAACACAGTTCTCTACATCATACCTACTAGTTAGTAATCACCATCTCTACGATATTGTGTTTTGTGTACATACGATTTTAAATTCACATGTTGGTATTGTTGTTTTTATGTTTTTATGTTTTTGTGGTACCAAAAAAGTTTTTTGCTTGGGTGACTTTTTTGTACCTCCAGGGCTTCTGTACTGACTCTTGCGCATGCGCAGTTGCGCTAGGAGGACGCCACAGACTCTGGCAGGATCGTCACCGGGTAAGCACTTAAATAGTTCACTGTTAAGTTGTTTTGTAAGGTCTGAGGAAGGGGGCGACCCCGAAAACGTTCACCGAAGTAAAGTTATTTCACTATTGATTACGGAGAGTGCCTTTCTTATTCTTTTTGCTATATATATATATATATGAACTGTTGCTCCCTGCAAACTAACCACCTGTGTATATATATATATGAACTGTTACATTTATCCACAATTTACTCAGAATTGCATTAACTTTTCTGATCTGTCTCACATTCACTATCAGCAGCATACCTAGGCAGTTCTCATTGCTTCACTCTCCTAACCCTTCCTAGTATACCAAGTGCAGCTTCAACTCTCTTATTACCTATTTGTGTACATATTATTGCTTACATCTTGCCAAGTTAAAATGACTATATCATCATTCCTCAGTCAATGAGCATAACCAAATTCTGATATTTACATCCAGAGAATTCAGGTTTGGTGTGAGACTGAGTGGCTTCTGTAAGCACAGATTGGTTATCAGGCTCCTGCTACAAGTGGATATCTACTTCTACTTGTAATAAGTGGTAGAAGCCTCACAATACCCCAATATGATGCTATTAACAAGGAGTAATACAGCTTTAATTACCAGGGATCAGTATAGGATTCACATATAAATGAATTCTGGTATTAACCAAATGGTTCACGAAAAGCTAAATAGCAAATGCTTGCTATAGCTGTGCTAAATCTTTACACATTAAAAGGCTTCTATTACTAAGAAGGTGCACAGGCAAATAACCTGCACATATACTGTTATAATGTAACAAACAGCCTCATGATAAAATTTGTGTTTCTAAATTTTATTGAGGGGTCTCATCATACTGAGGACATTACGCAAGTTAGATCATAGTTAGATCATCGTATGGTAGAACATATGTTAGATCATCGCTAGATCATCGTATGGTAGAACATATTTTAGATCATCGTATGTTAGAACATACGTTAGATCATCATATGGTAGAACATATGTTAGATCATCGTATGGTAGAACATATGTTAGATCATCGTACGTTAGAACATACGTTAGATCATCGTATGGTGGAACATATGTTAGATCATCGTATGGTAGAACATATGTTAGATCATCGTACGTTAGAACATACGTTAGATCATCATATGGTAGAACATATGTTAGATCATCGTATGGTAGAACATATGTTAGATCATCGTACGTTAGAACATACGTTAGATCATCGTATGGTAGAACATATGTTAGATCATCGTATGGTAGAACATATGTTAGATCATCGTACGTTAGAACATACGTTAGATCATCGTATGGTAGAACATATGTTAGATCATCGTACGTTAGAACATACGTTAGATCATTGTATGGTAGAACATATGTTAGATCATCGTATGGAAGAACATATGTTAGATCATCGTATGGTAGAACATATGTTAGATCACCGTACGTTAGAACATACGTTAGATCATCGTATGGTAGAACATACGTTAGATCATCGTATGGTAGAACATATGTTAGATCATCGCTAGATCATCGTATGGTAGAACATATGTTAGATCATCGTACGTTAGAACATACGTTAGATCATCGGCCCTAAGTCGCAGTTTTACTGTTGTGTTTGTTTTTTTTTTTTTTTGTTTTTTTTTTTTGTTTTTTTTTTTTTTTTGTTTTTTTCATTTTTAAAAGCTTTATTGAAACATTCTTAATCTTACAAACTTGGCTCTGGTTACAAAGTGAGCCCCCCGCTGTTCCCACAGCAGGAAGATACATACACATTTTCCACATATTATCAACTTAATTTACCCAGTCTTAAGTGATACATTAATTATATCAATACAGTTTGTAGTTTCTGATTCAGAAGGTGTAGTTACGCACACCATGTATTAGGAACATATCCTGAGGTGGGCTGAATCCTCAGCGCAGATCAGTCAATCTATTTAGAATAAAGAGAAAAAAGAAGACGAGGGAAAGAAGAGCAAAAGAGAAGAAAAAAAAAAAAAAAAAAAAAAAAAAAAAAAGGAGGGGGGGGGGGGTAGGGAAGGAGGGTAGGGTCGGTGGGTTAACGGTGCAGACACTCAAAGGGGTTCTCCACCATGTCAGTGTGGAGCATTATATTAATGTTTTAAGTGTTAAGAGAATTCCAGAGTTCCAGCATGTATTCGTGTATTTCCATCTTACCATCTCTCAAGTATCTAAAGCGTTCTAATTGCAGATATCTGTTTGTGAGATTTTTCCAGTCGCTAAGGGTGGGTACTTTGGATGATTTCCAATTTTTGGGAATGAGGGACTTAGCACTATTGAGCATGACATATAGTAGTAGTTTTTTAGGTTTGTCTGTGATTTTAGGTATATCATGAAAAAGTAATAGTCCAAGCCCTCTCCTCAATTTGATTTGTAGTGTAATGTCAATTGTGTCCAGAACTTCCTGCCAAAAAGCTTTAATTAAATCGCAACTCCACCAGATATGTGGAAAAGTTCCCTGCTCCCCACATCCTCTCCAACATTTTCCGTCAGTATGTTTATAGATCTTTTGCAGCCTATTGGGGGTGAGATACCAACGGGAAAGGAGTTTATAGTTGGACTCCAGTGTTCTAGCAGAGACTGAGGCTTTTGTGTGTTTGAGAAATATTTTCTGCCAGTCTTTGTCTGTTGGATGAGGGGTCATCTCCCTATTCCATTGTTTAGTGAAGGGTGGGAGCAGTGCGTCTTTGTGTGATAATAACATGCGATACATCAGAGATATCAAGTGGCCTGGCGTCGTAGGGAGCAGACAGAAAGTCTCAAATGGGGTCAGTGGCCTGGTCACGTTCTCAGCATATTTGTGCGTGGTCAAAAAATGTTGGAGTTGAATATGGAAATACCAGGAAATCTGGAGGCCAGAGTCCTCCAGATCCTCCCTTCTCCTAAGTTTTTTGTTCGATAGTAGTCTGTGAAAAGCTGTTTGACCTATTTGTGATTTATTTGCTGTTATTTGGTGTGTATTTGTAAAAGGAATATCAGGGTTATGCACAAATGGTGTCAGAGGTGAGGGCCTCGTAGTGATATGTGGGAACTCCACTAGGGTCTTATCCCATTGTGTAAAAAATTCCTTTAAAATCATATAAGAGTCGACAGTATTGGGCCTAGCCCTGGGAGAAATCCAACCCAGGGTCCCCACACTGCTAACTCCAAGTATTTCCCTCCCAATTTGAACCCAGGTCTTTTGGATATGGTTGTTACTCCATTCAATTTGGTGTTGGAGATTAATAGCACTCTTATATAAAAGAAAATTGGGAACCCCTAGTCCTCCTCGTTCTTTCGCCTGATATAATGTGCTTCTTGTTATGCGAGGCCTGATGCCCCCCCACACAAACTCCTCAACTATGCCTTGCAAACGACGCAAATAAGTGGGCGGGAAAGAGATCGGGAGAGCCTGTAAGTAATATAGCACACGAGGAAGTACATTCATTTTAACTATCCCGATCCTTCCCAACCACGAGACTTTTTTATTTTTCCATGAGGATAAATCACATGTAATTGAGTGTAGTAAGTGTGTGTAGTTGGCCTCAAAAAGTGTTGCGGGCGTAGCTGTGATGTAGACCCCTAAGTATTTAAGGCTACGGGTTTGTAGTCGCAGTGGGCAGGCGCTCGAAAGTTTACATATCTCTGTTTGTGGAAGGTTTATATTTAAAATCTCCGATTTATTTTGATTCAAGTGGAAATTGGATACTGCCCCATATTCCTCGAATTCTTTTAAAGCTTCTGGGAGTGACACCAGCGGGTCAGTTAATGACATTAAAACGTCATCTGCATATAATGAAAGCTTGTGTTCTTGTTGGCCTATTCGGATCCCAGATATCCTATTGTTTTCTCTAATTCTTTGGGCTAATACCTCTATTGTCAGCGCGAAAAGAAGAGGTGATAGCGGGCAACCCTGTCGGGTACCATTATTAATTTTAAAGGGCTCTGATAGTATATTATTTATTTTAATTTGTGCTGTAGGGGCAGAGTAAAGAGAGAAAACCTTCTCTATAAAGTGGGTACCGAAGTTCATCTTCGACAGGGTAGCTCTAAGAAATGGCCAGCTCACCCTGTCGAAGGCCTTCTCGGCATCAGTAGATACCAATATTGACTGTATGTTGTTATGATGCGCAGCATTTACTAGAAGGGCCGCTTTTATGGTGTTGTCCCTAGCTTCACGGCCGGGAACAAACCCCACCTGGTCTGGAGAAATTAATTTGGGTAATAGTTTGTTTAATCTCGTTGAGAGTACTTTGGCAAAAATTTTGAGGTCGACATTAAGGAGCGAGATTGGTCTAAAGTTCTCAGGGCGGTTTGTAGGTTTACCGGGTTTGGGGATGGTAGTAACATGGGCCAATAACATTGTAGATGGAAATTCTTGCGTGTTCCCTATATCATTAAACAAATTTGTCAGATGTGGTGCTAAAGTGTCTTTAAACAATTTATAATATTTAGCGCTAAACCCGTCCGGGCCAGGGCTCTTGCCTGCTGGGAGCCCATCAATGATGCGGGTAACCTCTTCTACGGTAAAAGGTGTTTCTAATTCCTCAGCCTCTTCCTGTGATATGGTGGGTAGTGAAAGGGAGTTTAAATAGGAGTCAATAGCCTGTTTGTTTCTATCTTCGTCTTCCCTAGTTTGTTTCTTTCCTGTGTCATGTATATTATATAATTGGTGATAATATGTTCTGAGGACTTCAGCTATTGCGGGGCTATCTGAACAGACTTGGTTGTCTCTACTAAATATGGAGTGTATGTGTGTTTTCAATTGTTTCCTCTTCAAAGCCCTTGCTAGGAGTTTCCCTGGCTTATCTCCAAATTCAAAATATTTTTGCTGAAGTTTTAGAGCTATTTTCTGATGGTCTGTTGTGTGAAGGTTTAGTATTTCCTCCCTTGTATTTTGGAGTTCTAGTTTTAGCGCACTATCATTTGGTGACCTTTTATGTTTTTTTTCTAGGTCTTGTATTTTAAGTAATAGCGATGTGTATTTTAATCTAATCTGCTTGGAAATGTGGGATTTTTGTTTGATAAGTACTCCTCTAAGCACACACTTGTGCGCCTCCCAGACAATGTGATTGGAAGAGTCAGGAGTATTATTATGTTGAAAGTATTCCTTAAGCGTACCTTCAACTTGGGTTTTTACCGCCTGATTACTGAGCATAAGCTCGTCAAATTTCCATATGAAGGGGTGCGTGGGAATAGTAGGCCAATTGAGCTTGCATATAACCGGGGCGTGATCTGACCATGTCATAGGGAGAATATGTATGTCCGTGACTAGTGCCAGAGTGGATTGGTCTGTAAATATGTAATCAATTCTGGTGAAGAGATCATGGGGGTGCGAAAAGAATGTATAATCTCGTTTTATCGGGTATAGTGTACGCCAGATATCATGTACTGCCAATTCCTCTAATCTATTATTACATTGCTTAATCACTCTCTTAGAAATAGAAGCTGTGGCTCTAGACGTATCCAATTGGGGGTCTAATGGAATATTAAAGTCACCACTAATTATTAGCGCACCTTTACGTAGTTCTAAAATTTTGTTCGTGAGTGTAGTCATGAATTTGTTTTGATGTTGGTTTGGAAAATATGCATTCACCAGGGTGACCATTCTGTTATGCAAGTTACCTACCACTATTAAGAATCTGCCTTCTGGGTCTCTTTCTATGTGTGTAGCGCAGAAAGGTGAGGAATGTTTAATCAATATCCCAACCCCGTTTCTCTTCTGACAGTTTGAGGCAAAAAAAGAGGTGGGATACTTAGAGTTGCACCAATACGGTTCTCTGCCCTTTTTAAAGTGGGTCTCTTGAATGAATAAAATGTCACAATGTAACCTATTTGCATCTCTGATCAAGTGGGATCTCTTTTCTGGAATATTTAATCCCTTAGTGTTCAACGTCATCACCATTAAATTATGTGTCTTGTGTGGAGGCATGCTGATGTAAGGGGAGTACAGGGTAAAGCAAAAAGGAGAGGATTGAGGGGGAGAGAAAAAAAAAAAAAAAAAAAAAAAAAAAAAAAGAGGAAATTAAGCTTTAGTGGGCAGGAGGTGTTTAAAGTGCTCAGAAGTCTATATTTTAGCTTGTGTAGTAGTTTAGTAAGATATATTAGTAACTAAAAAGAAAAAGGAAAGGAAAAGACCAGTGGTGTCCAAGAGTGGACGGTCGAACCTGTCAGTATAACAAGTTGGAAAAAGAAAGTAAGTTAAGGAAGGTTGTGGAGTCAGTATCCCCACACCCGAACTATTAGCTAGTCTATATCATGGTAGTCTTGGGTCCCATTTGCCCAGTCTTATCAAACAGAAAGGGGGAAAAGGAATCATGTGTCTGGGCTTCTCAAGTTTGTGAAGAGTGGGGTAACAAAAACAAAAAAGCAATACAACACAGTATATATGGAACAAACAATCCCTATAACTAAATGTCAATGCAATTTTCCTCAGCGGAACTTAGCGGCTGTCATAAAATAGCTTCAAGTCTTTCATGAGTGACTGATGTGCCTTGTCCTGAGGTAGGCGTAAATTAACAGTTCCTGCTTTTTTTTTTTTTTTTTTTTTTTTTTTTTTTTTTTTTTTTTTTTTTATATAAGTAATTAAACATGTGTATGGACATAATAATTTTATATCTAAGCATTTTAAAGCATAACATTTATAAAAACAGATCTCTCCATTGTAATTTTATGTCCTTTTCAGTAACAAAACATGGCTGTACTACAAGACATTGTAAAAATAAATTGCAACATAGAGAGAAGAACCTCAGGTCTAGGGACAGCATTGCTGCCTGGATATTTTTACATAAACATCAGAGGGAAGTTCTTCCTGCTCTCTCTATTCTATTTGTAATTGAGTGTCAATATCTGTGTTCTCCAAGGTTCTCAGTACGTGTGCTAAAGTTATCCTAAAACAATCAAATTTTAAACTTCCTTCAGGAACAACAGTCACTCCCACAAATATCTGGAATATCACATAATCAAAGAGAAAATAACATTGAAAAGGCACACAATCATAAGAATCATACTCATCTGGAATTCCCGTTCAGGTCTATCAGACGCGGCCAAAAAGCTACAGAATTATTCATGAGTCATATTTGTTTAAAAGTGCGGACATTAATTGTCCTGTTCTCCATGTGATGCTGGCTCCTGTTCTGGGGGAGAGATACTCAGTTCCAAAATTTTGCAGAATTCAGATAAATCCGCAGGCATCTTGTATGTAGCTTGTTTCCCGTTTCTGGTGGCTATGATACAAACAGGGAAGCCCCATTTGTATTGGATATTGTGCTTCTGCAGTTCGCTTGTTATAAACCTGAGATCTCTTCGTTTTTGTAGCGTGATTTGGCTTAAATCAGAAAAAATTTGTATTGGAATACCTGCGTGAGTTACATTTCTGAGCTGTCTTGCCTTCTGTGATATGCAGTCTTTATCCTTATAGTTCAGAAATTTAACTATAATGTCCCTTGGGGGTGCTTTAGATGGCGGTCTCGGTCGTAGGGCTCTATGCGCCCTCTCCAAAGGGACTTCTGGTGAGCTTGGCGTACCTTTGATTGTGCGGAAGAGGTCTTGCAAATATCCCTCCAAGGCATTGTTATTAATTGTTTCAGGGACCCCTCTAATTCTCATATTATTTCGCCTACCCCTGTTATCCAAATCTTCGATTTTGGCTAGTAGGAACTGTATGTCTTCCTCATGACTCTGGACATGAAGGGTATTTGTAGATACTTGTTTCTGCAGGGCCTCTTGGTTGGTTTTAAGTATTTGGACCTGCTGATTAACACTGTGTAGATCTTTTTTCAAGTCGCCAAATAGTGATCTCATCTCAGACAAGACCACCTTTATGTCAGCTTTTGAGGAGATAGTATTTAAATCTTCCCTTGTCAGTGGTTCTTGACTCGGCATGTCTGTGATGTCCCTCTCATCTAATGCAGAGGGGGCTATCGGTAAAAGTTCTGTGTCTGTCCTGTCCTTAGATGTAGTCGCCATTTTAAGGTAGTTAGTTAGAGTTGAGGGCTTAGATCCCTTATCACCTTTGTTTTGCCTCTTGCTGGACATATTTCACAGAAACCCAGCCTGTGCCCTCAGCACCTTAATGTCCTCCTATATAGAAAGATCAGTGACGTTTACCAAGAGCTTGTGTGTGCTGAAGCTGCAGGGTGTGAGTTAGGTGGTGATGTTGTGTGCCTTTAAGCCAGAGTCACCTCCACTAGATCAAACAGGGTTAGTTATGTTATTGAGCAATGTCTTTTCATTTTTTACTGTGTAAAGGATGTAGTGACAATCAGGGTTACAATCCCCAGGCCTTGCATTTAAATAAATAAGTTCTGGGTAATGAAGTCTGTGGCTGCTCTGCTGTAGTGCTTGTGACGCAGCAAGTACTATGGAGACTTTGAGGCCTGATCTCTGGATACTTTGTCCCTTTTGAGGGGATTAATAAAGAGCGTCTGCTCCGTCTGAGAGGTGTCTGCCCGGAGGTTCCCTTACTGTAAGATGTGAGGTGTAAGCGATCTCTGAGTAATTTTAGTGGCCTCAGGGTATTGCGCAGATAGTCCGCTCTAAGCGCAAATGTGCCTCAGTGCCGGGAGGATAGATGGCGGTAATCAGTGACAGAAAGTTTTGCCCTGCCTGCTTTCTATCTACTCCGGTCTCACCTTGATGTCCCGTGCTGCTCTCCGGAGGCTTGGGGTGTGTGATGAGTGTGCACAGACTTTTCAAGGCCTTCTCTTCCGCCCGTTTTAGGCCGCTGTTGATTTGCCTCGAGCTCCTGTACCGTCGCCAGTGTACCGCGCCCAGCACGGTCTTGATATCAGAGTGCCAAGTGCTCCCGGTGAGCACAATTGTATAGGCGGTCAGCAGTTTAGTGACTTGTAGTGCAGCTTACCGCGGCTCCTTACTTTGAGGTCCTCTCCGGATTATCTTTCTGTGTCCTGCCTTTTCATTCGGGTCTAAAAGGTAACCCACCCTTGTGCTGCTTAAAATCTCCCTGTTAGGGCTAAATATTGGGCGATCTGGAACCCTTATTAATTATAATTCGGATGTGGGGCTTGGGAGCCAAGGATCAAGCAGCCATCATCCTGCACGGCCAGGCTCCGCCCCCCTTACTGTTGTGTTTGTAACTAACAGTACTGACTTCTTATAAACTCTTTTTTTAAATGGGATTGTGCAATCATGACTTTTATAGGGACATATCTTAACCCATTTCCATCTGCACAAGGGCTAAACCATCTGAATGCACCTTGTATGTTGTCATGATGGGCTGATAGTGCACCATTATTCTATCACTATATGGTCACTTTTAAACTTTGAAAAGTATTTTTATTATTATTCTTTATTTATAAAGTGCCTACAGATTCAGCAGTGCTGTTCATGGGTTCAAAGATAAATGTACAACAGTGATACAATACAATAAAAGACACCAGACAAAATGTAACAAACAAATACAAGGGAAATTGAGGGCCCTATTCCCGTAGGAACTTACAATCTACATGGGTAGGAGGGTGAGAAACAGGAGGTGGGGACTGCAAAGGTGAGAATGATTTTTAGATGGAGTTAGATGAGGGCAACTATTAGGCAAGTGTAATTTATTTGTTACTGATTTGGGTGATTGGCTTCCCTTAAAAAAAGGTCTTTAGGGAGCATTTTAAGGAGAGGAGAACAGGTTAAGGGAAAGTCTGGCAGCTCGAGGAAGTGCATTCCAGAGGGTTGGTGCCTCACAAGAGAAGTCCTGCAGTCTAAAATGGGAAAAGGTGATGATAGAGGATGCAAGGAGCAGGTCAGTGTTGGATCTTAGGTTGTTTTTTTACATTATTTATGTCTATACCGCCGCTCCCCAACATCGCCGCCACTAAATAAAGCTTTTAACCCCTAAACCTCTGCCTCCCACATCACTACCACTAAATAAACCTATTAACCCCTAAACCACCAG
Source organism: Bombina bombina (assembly GCF_027579735.1). Taxonomy (NCBI): domain Eukaryota; kingdom Metazoa; phylum Chordata; class Amphibia; order Anura; family Bombinatoridae; genus Bombina; species Bombina bombina. The sequence goes on from NC_069506.1 coordinate 315,623,148, forward strand.
CCCCCCACATTGCAACAACCTAAATTAAACTATTAACCCCTAAACAAACCCTAAACCTAGCCGTAACCCTAACCCTAAACCTAACCCTAAACCTAACACCCCCTAACTTCAACATAATTGAAATAGAGCTACATTAAATTTACAATTATTAACTAAATAATACCTATTTAAAACTAAATACATACTTACCTGTGAAATAAAACCTAAGCTAGCTACAATAACTAATAGTTATATTGTAGCTAGCTTAGGTTTTAACTTTATTTCACCAGTAAATATGTATTTATTTTAACTAGGTAGACAAATTAGTAAATAGTTATTAACTATTTACTAACTACCTAGTTAAAATAAATACAAACATACCTGTGAAATAAAACCTAAGCTGCCTTACACTAAAAAAAAATAAAAAGCCTACCATTACAAAAAATAAAAAAACATACCATTACAAAAAATAACAAACAAATTATCCAACATAATAAAAATTATTCCTATTCTAATACCCTTTTTAAAAAAAAAAACACCCCAAAATAAAAAACCCTAATCTATAATACACTACCAAGGACCCTTAAAATGGCCTTTTTGTGGGCCCTTAAAATGGCTTTTTGTAGGGCATTGCCCTAAATATAACAGCTCTTTTCCTACAAAAGAAAAACAAATACCCCCTAACAGTATATAAACCCCCACCCCCCAAACATACACCATAAATCTACCCATTGCCCTGAAAAGGGCATTTGTATGGACACTGCCCTTAAAATGGCATTCAGCTCTTTTATGAAATGCCCAACCCCTAATCTAAAAATTCAAATCAGCCAATAGAATGAGAGCTGCTTAAATCCTATTGGCTGATTTGAACAGCCAATAGGATTTTAGCAGCCCTAATTCCTATTGGCTGATTCAAATTTTTCAGCCAATAGTAATGCAATGGTACCCCCAGTATAAAAGGGGTACCTTGCATTTCAATCCTCAGTGTGCGGCGGACGATCGCGTGAAGAGGACCTCCATGTCGGATAGATGGACCTCCACCTGAACCTCCGCCCTGGACCTCCGCCTGTACCTCCGCCTTGGATCTTCGCCTGGATGTCTGGACTTCAGGAACTGTAAGTGGATCTTCGGGAGTTAGAGTTAGGATTTTTTAAACTTTTTTGGGTGTTTTTTTTTTTTTAGTTTAGGGTTTGGGCTTTTCTTAAAAGAGCTAAATGCCCCTTTCAGGGCAATGCAAAAGAGGTTAATGCCCTTTTAAGGGCAATGCCTATACAAATGCTCCTTTCAGGGCAATGGGTAGCTTAGGTTTTTGTTAGAGTTATTCTTTTTATTTTTGGGTGGTTGGTTGGGTGGTGGGTTTTACTGTTGGGGGTCTTTGTGTTTTTTTCCAGGTAAAAGAGCTTTTTAACTTAGGGCAATGCCCTGCCAAAGGCCCTTTTAAGGGCTATTGGTAGTTTATTGTAGGCTAGGGTTTTTTGTTTATGTTGGGTGGGCTTTTTTATTTTTATAGGACTATTAGATTAGGTGTAATTCTTTTTTATTTTTGATAATTTCATTTGATATTTTTCGTAATTTAGTGTTTGTTATTTTTTGTAATTTAGTAATTTTTATTTTTTGTAATTAGATATTTTGTAATTTTTATAGTAGTGTTAGGATTTTTAATGTGTATTTTTGTTTTCTTTAATTGGTATTTAGTTTAATAGTTATATTAGTTAAATTGTTAGTTTAAAATTAGTTTTTTTAGTTTGACAGGTAAGTTTTAATTTAATTTAAGATAGGGAAATTATCATTTTAATATAAAGTTAGAGAGGCAATAGGTTTAGGGGTTACTAGTTTAATTTAGCATATTTTGTTGTGGGGGGCTTCGGGTTTAGTGGTTAATAGTTTAATTTAGTATATTTCGTTGTGGGGGCTTGCGGTTTAGGGGTTAATAGGTTCATTATAGTGGCGGCGGTGTTTAGGAGTGGTGGAATAGGGGTTAATATCTTTTTTATAGTGTGGGCGATGTTGGGATGCAGGGGAATAGGGGTTAATAGCTTTAGTATAGTGGCGGCGATGTTGGGGAGTGGCAGAATAGGGGTTAATACATTTTATTAGTGGCGGCGATGTCGGGAGTGGCAGATTAGGGGTTAATAACTTTAATATAGTATTTGCGATGCGGGAGGACCTCGGTTTAGGGGTTAATAGGTAGTTTATGGGTGTTTAGTGTACTTTGTAACACTTTAGTTATGAGTTGTATGTTACAGTTTTGTTGCGTTAAACTCATAACTACTGCTCTCAGATGGCGGTACGGATCTTGTCGTTACAGGGTGTAACACAAGCTTTTTAGCCTCACCGCAAAACTTTTAATGGCTGCGCTATAGAAGTCCCATGAAAAAAATTTTTTTTTCAAGTGCGGGACTGATGTTGTGTTACAGGCTAAAATACTTGCGAGACAGCTATACCGACAAGACTTGTAATGGCTGTGATGCTGTTTTAATGCTGAAATTATTTTCAGCGTTTAAATCCGAACGCAAAACTTGTAATCTAGGTGTTAATTAATTCATTCATTTTTATTCTTCTTACAGCGGATTTTAACATTTCTTAAATTGTAAGGCATGAACCTGCTGCTTTGCAACATTGTATCTGCCTAGTAGAGCTTCAAACAAGATCTCGCCTTCGCTACCAGGTTATATAGAGAACGCATCTCTATGTAGGCTAAGTCCAAACATGGCCACAACAATGCATTTAAAACTGCTTCTGCCTAGATTATTAAACTCAAGTTCACAAAGACATGTTATGATTTACAAGTTCAACAAATTTATATTTTAGATTGCATTAAAGTTACTAATTGGTTCAATGACTTATGTTGCTGCAAGTTTCAAAATAACTGTTCAAATAAGGATTTGACAATTTGTGCCAAGTATAAAATAAATCATATTTTTGGAGGTAATTAGGGCAAGACTGATTTTTTTTTTTGAGAGCAGAAATGTTTCATTATATACATCTAAGATATTTGAAACTTTTTACTTATGCCTGGCACAGATTGTGAATTTATATTTAGAAGAATCAGAATATTAACATCTGTGTGTATAATAAGTTGTGCGAGTTCATCAACGTTAAAAGAGCATCTTCTGGAAATAAAAGGAACCCAAGGGATGTACAGAAATAAATTAGAAAGAAGTTCTGTCAGGTATATAGCCTGAATTTCTCCCTGAGGAATACGCATTTCTTGTCAGATGACTGGCAGGTTGTCATTTCTTCAGGCCTGTCAGCAAAATACAATTAAGCATTTATTTAGGCTAGTCCTGGAGCGAACAAGAGAGCAGATCGATCATGGCCTGGAAAGAAACAAACTATTCCTTTGAGAGCGAAAATATAAAATAGAAAACACAAGTTCTGCACAGGTCAACTGAGGTTTAACCTGCAGATTATGATGGGGGAATGACATGTAAATGAGGGCATAAATTATGCTCTTCCCCACGTAGTCTATGTTGTATTCACAATATCTTGCTCAGTTAGCGTGTCACTTTACAGAGGCAATACTGTAACATAAAAGTAAAAGTCTACAGAAAAATAGATTAAATAGATTAAACCAATTCTGCATGTCAGCAGAACAAAAGACTAAAAAAGTCATGCAAATAAAATATCACTATTTAATGACATAAAAGTGCAAAAAGCAAGAAGATAGTAATGTACTGTGCTAAACCCTTTTTATTGTACTAATGCTTGTATATAACTATGTGTTTAACAACTAGTTAGTATGCAGCAACTCACTACAGGGACTAAAGCAGAACATACCAGGTGAGCCAAAGACAAGAGATAAATGTATGTGGCCCCTAATAGCCAACTAGCGCTCACTAGTGAATTGCAGCTCCTGAGCTTTTCAGCAAAGCTAATAAAGAGAACTTAATAAGGGCTAGATAATGAGTGGAGCGCAATAGTTTGCACCGAGCGATAAGGGGTTTATTTCAAGGGTTTGTGCTCATCAGGCTTACCACTCATATTACAAGTTAAGCATAAACACGAACGCATGAGCACAATCACAATTTACGCAAGAATGAATACAGAGCTATGGTTAACTGTTTTACAAAAATAAAAAGTTGCACTATAAATATAAAAAAAATCTCAAAGATATGAGGTCTCAGGTGTTAGAAAAAGAAAGCAGGCAAAAGGCTTTAACATAGAGATCCATACATATACATGTCTAAAGATGTACAGTTTGTGTGTATGTATAAATATATATATATGTGTGTGTACATAGGTATTTATATGTGTATATATGTATTTACAGACATACAGTATATACACATATATACATAAGTATACATATATTGACATATTTATTTATTTATTTATAAAATATTTTACCAGGAAGGATACGTTGAGATTTCTCTCGTTTTCAAGTATGTCCTGGGACCACAAAACATTGCATTGATACAATAGGGTACAATAAAATACAAAAACAATAATAATACACAATATATGCAAACATTTAACATAGAACTGGTAGGAAATATTTAATCAACCATGACAGGTGCATTCTGTTTTGAGATATGTATAGAGGGATCTCTTAAAGGATATTAGGCATGGGGAAGGTTTTAAAATGTGTGGGAGCTCATTCCATAATTGTGGCGCTCTGTAGGAAAAGGAGGATCGAGCTGCTTTCTTTTTGTATTGAGGCAAACTAAATAATGTGCTGTTATTGGATCGGAGGTTATAGGAGGTGGGAATAGCCGGGGAGAGCATTCTGCTCAGGTAGGGTGGGAGCTTCCCAGAAAGGCTCTTAAACACAAGGCAGGACAGATGGAGGGTGCGTCTGGATTCCAGCGACAGCCAGTTTAGTTCTTTTAGCATGTCACAATGGCGGGTCCTGTAGTTACATTGTAGCACAAAGCAGCAGAACGAGTTATACAATGTATTAAGTTTATTAAGGTGAGTTTGCGGTGCAGGTGCGTAATCTATGCCCCTGTAAACATATATGGAAGTGCATTGGAGCCCTTTGCTATTAAAGGGACACTGTACCCAACTTTTTTTTCTTTTGTGATACAGATAGAGCATGCAATTTAAAGCAACTTTCTAATTTACTCCTATTATCAATTTTTCTTCATTCTCTTGCTATCTTTATTTAAAAAAGAAGGCATCTAAGCTAAGGAGCCAGCCAATTTTTGGTTCTGAACATGGACAGCACTTGTTTATTGGTGGGTGAATTTATCCACCAATCAGCAAGAACAACCCAGGTTGTTAACCAAAAATGGGCCAACATCTAAACTTACATTCTTGATTTTCAAATAAAGATACCAAGAGAATGAAGAAAATTAGAAAATAGGAGTAAAATAGAAAGTTGCTTAAAATTGCATACTCGATCTGATTCACAATAGAAAAAAATGTGGCTTCAGTGTCCCTTTAAGTAGATGAAAACATGTAAAAGCATATTTATTAGTGATGTCACGAATAGTTCGCCGCAGCGGGCGAACATATGCGATGTTCCGTCCGCCCCCTATTCGTCATCATTGAGTAAACTTTGACCCTGTACCTCACAGTCAGCAGACACATTCCAGCCAAATAGCAGCAGACCCTCCCTCCCAGACCCTCCCACCTCCTGGACAGCATCCATTTTAGATTCATTCGGAAGCTGCATTCTTAGTGAGAGGAGGGACAGTGTAGCTGCTGCTGATTTAATAGGGAAATTGATAGCTAGGCTAGTGTATTCAGTGTCCACTACAGTCCTGAAAGACTCATCTGATCTCTGCTGTAAGGACAACACCCCAAAATGCCATTTTTAGGGCTAGAACATCAGTCTGATTTTTTTTTTTTTCCTGTGTAATTTAATTGTAGTTGCCTGCCTGCCAGCGTGTGTGTCAGCCTCACAGCGTATACTGTGCCCACTTGCCCAGTGCCACCACTCATATCTGGTGTGGCAGGTGGTGGGGGTTGGTCTGTGGGGGGGGGGAAAGCTACACTACAGAAAACCCCCCCAGAAAAAACTACTTTTTTTGCAAACTGGGTACTGGCAGACAGCTGCCAGTACCCAAGATGGCCGCCAATAAGGCAGATGGGGAGGGTTAGAGAGCTGTTTTGGGGGGGATCAGGGAAGTTGGGGGCTAAGCAGGGATGCTACACCACAGCATATGTAAATATGCTAAAAAAATTAAAAACCTTTTATTTTAGTACTGGCAGACTATCTGCCAGTACTTAAGATGGCGGGGACAATTGTGGGGTGTGGGAGGGAAGGGAGCTGTTTGGTAGGGATCAGGGGGTCTGATGTGTCAGGTGGGAGGCTGATCTCTACACTAAGCTAAAATTAACCCTGCAAGCTCCCTACAAACTACCTAATTAACCCCTTCACTGCTAGCCATAATACACGTGTGATGCGCAGCAGCATTTAGTGGCCTTCTAATTACCAGAAAGCAATGCCAAAGTCATATATGTCTGCTATTTCTGAACAAAGGGGATCCCAGAGAAGCATTTACAACCATTTGTGCCATAATTGCACAAGCTGTTTGTAAATAATTTCAGTGAGAAACCTAAAATTGCAAAAAAATGTAAGTTTTTTTTAAATTTGATCACATTTGGCGGTGAAATGGTGGCATGAAATATACCAAAATGGGCCTAGATCTATACTTTGGGTTGTCTACTACACTACACTTAAGCTAAAATTAACTCTACAAGCTCCCTACATGCTCCCTAATTAACCCCTTCAATGCTGGGCATAAAACAAGTGTGGTGCGCAGTGGCATTTAGCAGCCTTCTAATTACCAAAAAGGAACGCCAAAGCCATATAAGTCTGCTATTTCTGAACAAAGGGGATCCAAGAGAAGCATTTACAACCATGTATTCCATAATTGCATAAGTTGTTTGTAAATAATTTCTGTGAGAAACCTAAAGTTTGTGAAAAAGTGAACAATTTTTTTTTATTTGATCGAATTTGGCGGTGAAATGGTGGCATGAAATATACCAAAATGGGCCTAGATCAATACTTTGGGATGTCTTCTAAAAAAATATATACATGTCAAGGGATATTCAGGTATTCCTGACAGATATCAGGGTTCCAATGTAACTAGCGCTCATTTTGAAAAAAAATGGTTTTGAAATAGCAAAGTTCTTCTTGTATTTATTTCCCTATAACATGCAAAAAAAGCAAAGAACATGTTAACATTGGGTATTTCTAAACTCAGGACAAAATTTAGAAACTATTTAGATGTTGTACCCGCTGCGGGAGTTTGGTCTGTCACTGTGAAGCGGTTGTAACCCTTACACTACCTGATCGATACAACATCATACCTGATGTTTTAAAGCACGTTATTCCAAACAATTTAGGAATGTTAGGTGATTTATGCCCTTTATGGATTAAAACCAGACTCTGCATCAACTTTATAATATTCCATGGGAGTTTTGCCATGGATCTTCCTCCGGCATGCCACAGTCCAGGTGTTAGTCCCCTTGAAACAACTTTTCCATCACTATTGTGGCCAGAAAGAGTCCTGTGGTTTTTAAAATTCTCCCACCTACTGAAGTCTATGGCGGTTCGCCCGGTTCGCCCTTTCGCGAACATTTGTGGAAGTTCACGTTCGCCGTTCACGAACCGAAAATTTTATGTTCGCGACAACACTAATATTTATGCATTATTCTTTTAAATAAAGGTTTTAACTATGTAACATTACAATGTTCTTCTCCACATAGCAGAATATGTTCTATGTATTTATAAATAGATATTTCTATATATATCTGTATATATCGATACCTATATATAATCATGTGTATATATATATATCTATATATAGGTATAAATATATATTGTACCAAAATACCATCATATATCTGTAGAAATATGTATTTATGAACAAATAGAACATACTCAGTTATGTAAAGAACATGGAATTTGAAATAATCGTATTTTCATGTTTGGATAACGCAAATGAGACTATGCAGTCAGGTTTGCTCGAGAGTCGGGTGTTTTTTTCCCACTTTCTCTCCATTGACTTTTATGGGGGAATACGTGAATGCGTACGTGATATTCTAACTTTAGCTTTTTGTGCTAGTGGAGTTATCGCTAGAGCATAATATGAGTGCAACCCATCTTATTTCTAGTGCAATTAAGGCTCTAGCGGTAGCGCAAAATACTGCTCCACTTGTTATCTGACCCTAAATTTAGTAACAGAAGTAAAGTGGTATCTAATTGTTGCTTTAAAATGGTTTGATTTTGAATTTCATGCCCAAAACGTTTATCCAAACAAATGTATGCCGAAATTTAAATAAAATGAATAAACACTGACAAGATTTGTCAGTATTTAATAATACTGCACACTGGAGAGCCGCACTAAACCCAATCTTTCTTCCCAGAGCCCCATTGTGCGCTAATAGGAGGCTTAGCGCAGTGGACCCCAGGGCCTGTGTTAAAGGCAAAGGTCTTTAAGCACAGAACAAGGTAAGGAAATTGCAGGCATTGCACGATGGTGAAGTAACAAATCCAAGTCTATTAAAAAATAGTGATGGGCCTAGATCCAATTTACAACACTATATTGGAGATTTTTTAAGATTTTTGTTTTCTCACAATTTTTTTAAGTTTGATGGCAGCTTTTACTGGCTCATATGTGGTACGCCGATGGGGGCTAAATTTGCCCCTACCTTCACTAATTTGTTTGTTTTGTGGTGGAAACTTACCTTTATTTATAGCACCCTTAATCCATGGCTTGAAGATATTTATCTTTTTGCAAGGAATATAGATGACCTTTTGGTTATCGTAAAAAAAAACCCTGTAAATTATGAGGAATTTGCCCAATTCTTAGAGTATCTCAATCAAAAATCAAATCGAAATTATATGAATGTAAGGTTCACTGGCATATATAGTCAACATGAGGTCAACTACCTAGATCTTTCCTTACACATCATAAATAATAACATAGTCACTAAAACATATAGAAAACCCACCGCAGGCAACACCATATTGCATGCCACTTCTCAGCACCCGAGCCACCTCATCCAAGCAATATCAAAGGGTCAGTTGATTAGGCTTAAAAGAAAAACAAAATCTGAAGCAATTTATGAGCAACAATCTATTAAATTAAAGAACAGGCTCATACATAGGGGCTATGATGCAGAAAAACTAGAAAAATGCCAGAGAGAAATTAAAAATTATAATGTTCGCCAACAAAAAACAAAGGCTAAAAAAAAAAGAAACAAAGTGAATTCAAAGATGCAATAGTATTCACAACTGAGTACTCCCAACAATACCCAGAAATAGTTAAAATTCTAAAGGAACATCTACAATTACTTACAAGAGATGAAACACCAGGGCCTACATGGTTAGACAAAAAGGGCAATTTCAAATGTAGTAGCAGAAATTGCCATATGTGCGCCCATGTGCGTCTAGGGATGAGTTTTGTCTGTAGTACTAATCTCCAATATTTTAATATTGAATTTTATGCCAATTGTAACACAACTTTTGTTGTCTATTTACTTGTAACATATGCCAGTGTCAGTATATAGGTCAAACTTCTAGGGAGATAAGAAAACAATTTGGGGAACATGCCTGTGATGTTAAAAACTATGTTATGGAATCTGCTGTAGCTAACCACTTAAACAGTGAACACTTTACTAATATAGCAAATATGTCTGTACAGGTTATAGATATAGATATATAGATATAGATATGCCACCTAGGCATGAATAGGGGGTGTGAATAAACTATTTATTTGATTCATAATTTAAGTTGGTTATTTTGTTTAAAATATATTTTGGCATCTTTAAATGGTGCATAATAACCAGCTCTCAATGTATGTGTTTTCGTCTTTCTTAGATATATATTCATTCTGTAGTCATTAGTTATCTTAAAATCATCTCTGATCAATATCTCAGAATTTGTATTATAGTATTATGAAATCTTGTACTAACCCAACTCTCAACATATTTATTGTGAATATTAGTGATTGTGAATTATTTTGATTATGCAGCTAATCTTGTATAAATGTATTTGTTCTACACGTTAGTTATTATTTATCATTATTATTTTTTTTAAATTTCATCTTTATAAGTTTGCATATGGTATGTCTATGGATCTGTCTTTTCATATTTGTGTCTATAATCAGTAGGATGCATTGAGGTTGTTTTGACTTTTATGTGTTCACTAAGAGGTTAATTGTACTTTGTGGGGGTATATATAGGACATTCTCTATGTATGGATTATGTCTATGAGCAAGCATCTGTAGGGGGAGCGAAATGCGAAATGCGTCAGATGTCTGTCTGTCAGTCCTCCTGTCTTTGCTCCTGTTTGGACGTTTTTGTCTTTTTTAATCTTTTTTTTTTTTAATAAACTTGGATTTTTTTCTTCATCATTGTGCAGTGCCTGCAATTTCCTTACCTTGTTCATTGTTTGCGGTTTGATTCTACCGCTGCTACGGCACTCTGAGAGGAACTTGAAGTTTTGGGTGACCTTTTGAATTCACTTCCACTTCTGGGTTACTGTTGCGCTAGAGATTCCGAGGCCGTTCCCCTGACTGTTTGTCTTTAAGCACAGCCCTGGGGCTCTGTGATGAAAGATCGGGATTAGCAATACAGCTAAGAATTTAATGCTACAGGAGAACTTTTTAACACTTAGAAATGGAACATTTACATTTATTTAATGAAAACGAATGTAAATGTTCCATGAATGTTCGGTATTCGTTAAGTTTAAAACAAGACAAATACCCAATAGCATGGACAACTAATATTAAATTACATTTTTTGAACATCTGTTATGATTTTTTTGCCTGTGCACACCTCAAGAAGAGATAAATTTTATCTGGTCTTATTGAGCACATGTGACGCAAAAATATCCTGGGCCTCTATCTAGCCTTGAATCTGCACACTTCAGAAGAAACATAAATTTATGACTCGGATTTTGACAAACTAATACATAGAAATAGAGAACTGCACCTCAATCCAAAGAGCTCAATAAAACCAAATGACTTGCAGGCTAGAGATGATAATATAAACCAAATAAAATTGCAGACAATAAGAAAGCTATAAGTAAAGTAAAGGTGCAGAAGAAAATATTTGAGTGGGAACCAAAAAATTCTCAGTTAAAGCAAAGGCTAATAGCTCGAAGCCAAAGGAGCTAAATTAGACTATGGGCTCCAGGTACGAAGCAGCGAATGCTGCTCTGGAGCCCTTGCGGGGCAGGTTTGCATATGCGAGCCTGCTTCCCACAATGTAAGAAGCAGTGGTCATTAGACCGCTGCTTCTTACACCCTACGCCACCTCTGAGGTGGCGAGGGAAAATCACAGAGAGCTCGCTCGCTTTCGTTGGTTGACAGCCCCTTCAGTGGCGCAATTGGTCGTGCGAATGAAGGGGTGGGCATTATACACTCCAATGAGTGTGTAATAATACATACGGGCAAATGGTTCAATAGATCCGCTACCCTTCTGTAGCGAAGGTGGGCGGACAGCTTCGGGAGTTGAGAAGCTGTCCGCCCGCCGGTTAGTAAATGGAACCCTATGCCTTCTGTCATTTATAAAAAATATAAAATATATTATATTGATAATATTAAAGTTATATACCTGAGAGTATATATATCAGCAGGTAAGAAATGTATTGCACAAAAATCTCCAATCAAAACATGTTTTAACTATAAAACAAATCAAGAATAAATCAAGGAATATATTTTTTGAAGAAAAATAAATAATCTTTTTAGTATCTTTGCCTTCTCTCCTTTGCTGTGTTCAGTCAAAGGCCTGATGTAAATGAGCTTGCACAGTTCTTTAATTCATTATTATGTAGCATTTACTGAGGTAATTTAAAGAATTAATACCCAGCATGCCATGCTACTCTTATTTTTACATTTCTATATGTTTGCATGTGAATTTGTTTAAGAAACTAAAATATATAGGTTTTTAGTTTTGCACCACAATTCAGTTACATGTGCATATAAAGTCAGAAAAATGGATTTAATAAAAAACATGTATTGTTCTAAATTTACTGAATGTGATAAATAAGCAGCCCCTTTATTGAAAAAAAACAACAAACACACAAATGAATGCACATTACATAAAGTGTAGTTGATTCATTCTTGCGGTTAAAACTATGACTCTAATCGTGAACAATGGCAAAAAATTGACATCTACTGCCAAACATTTCCAGCAATATCACAACAGCAAACCTACAAGTTTAAAATACACCGTTATTCAAAAAGTATCTTATCGATTAAATTCAGTAAAACCAAATGGCATGAATGACTATACTAATTTCTTTGTATATTTATAAATGTATTCACATTTAAATATCACTTTACTTCTACACTTATTATTGTTCTTAATTTTATGTCATCACTCTATTATATTTTCCCTCTGATGTACTTATTATGGGATCATATATATTTTTTACACATTTACTGTACCTCACTGTATGCTCACCATTTCTATTTACTCCTTCACTTATGCACAATTTTGCACATATTTTCTAGTACTATACACTATAATATTAGTTCATTGGATATATCTTATCTATGTCATCTGTACTTTGTATGCATATATCGTTTATGATATGGATATCCATATCTAAAGTCAATTATTTTTATTCACCACACTTATATTCTGTTTTGTTCATTTGTTCTGCATTAATTTTCACCACACATTGGTAGGAATTGGGGTTTACCAAATAATTATAACCTTTAAGCAATGATAGGGTATAATAGCATGTTTATGCTTTCACATGTATCACCCACAAAAAAGATTTCTATACAGGATTATTGTTAATAATTGTCATTCCTTTGTATGCCTGTAAAATCAGGTTACACTTTCGAAAACATATTGTGACATGAAGTATTTACCGTATCCCTCTTGACCAATACATAGCCATCCCTGCTCGACGGTTTAGAAATAGATGTAGAGATATCAATGAATGAGATGATATTGTGCAAGTGAAACATACTTGAATAGGAGAACGGACATCTTGTTATTTGACATCTTTATGCTTCATGCTAATACCTAGCATTATGCACATTTTCCGTGCAGCCTGCTAGACAATGGGTGATATATAATATGACATTTACATGTTTTAATATATATTTAGCGATTTCGATTATGCCATGATAAGAATAGGCGTTATGTTATTAAACACTAGCACGCACTTGGATGTACCCATCAAGTACATTAGAACATCACTCAGGATATACTCGGCATTGTATGTGCTCCTATGTTTGATTATACCAATGACCGAGGGCAGATGTCTAGTCTCGTTGTATCCATACAGCTTGTAATATACTTTATCATGTTTCTGAATGACCTATCACATCTATTTCATTTTTCAAATATGTAAACACAATCACCAATTTAGGTGTACGAATTGAAAGCGAACAGACACGAATATATTCTATGATCATCTGTACGTTAATATTGTATTTTATACCTATACTCTCTAAGTATGAATAATGAATCTTTTCAGTACAAGTCACTGTCAGCTAGTGATGTCCGGTTCATGAACGAATCGTTCATTTGAACCGGATCTTTTCACTGAACTGAATGAATCAGTACATCAGACTGAACTGATTCGTTTGAAACAGTTCAGTTCCTGAGTCATCAGCAGCACTGGTAATACGATCCTAGAGTGAGTTCTGCTCTGCTAACTCCTTCTTTAATGAATCACACAGCAGAATCTCACTCTAGGATCATATTACCAGTGTTGTTGAATCAGTGAACTGTTAGCTAACTCGTCTGCAATGAATCAGTCTGTTAACAGTTCACTGATTCAAAAGAAGTGAACTGTTTGCAAACGACTCAGTGTACTGTTAACAGACAGATTCATTGCATACGAGTTAGCTAACAGTACACTGATTCAAATATCAGGTCACACTCACAGCGGTTCTCAACAGACCCCTGCATTTACATTAACCCATTCAGCATCCCATGTTTGTGTATATATATATATATATAATATATATATATATATATATATATATATATATATATATAATTTGTTGTTCTTCCTCTATATCTAAGCTAACTTTTACTTAGCAACAGCTACAAATTATATATATATATATATATATATATATATATATATATATATACACAAACATGGGATGCTGAATGGGTTAATGTAAATGCAGGGGTCTGTTGAGAACCGCTGCGAGTGTGACCTGTTATTTGAATCAGTGTACTGTTATCTAAATGATTCATTAGAGTTACAGTACACTGAGTCATTTACATACAGCACTTAGCACTGCAGGAAACGAATCTGTGGCTCTACAGTTCACCTACTGAACATGAGGTAGAGCCTCTACCTCATGTTCAGTAGGTGAACTGGTGAATCGGTTCATGAACCGGTTCAGTTAATCGAACCGTCCGAAATGAACCGGTTCACCCAAAAGAACCGAACTGCACATCACTACTGTCAGCAAGTGAACACTATCAGCCCATTACATGAAGGAATAATGTGTATTTTGACATTTACACGCCCTCATAAAAACTTTGACAATTCTGATTGGGCTATAAGAAGAAAGTGTGTCTCGTCACTGAACACCGACACGCCTCTAGATACACACGTCAATAGTACTAGTAATGTCAGTGAGCATACAGCCTTTAACTGGACATTTACATTGATTGTCACCTTTACCAACCTATCCTAACTAAGCCTGATCTGCTTGATAGATCAGAAATAGATGTATAGATATCAATGAATAAGACGATAGTGCACAAGTGAAACATGCTCGAATAGGAGAACGGATACTTTGTTATTTGACTTCTTTATGCTGCATGCTAATATCTAGCATTTTGTGCATCCTCCGTGCAGCCTGCTAGATAAATGGCAGATATATAATATGACATCTACATGTGTTAACATATATTTAACGATTTTGATTGTGCCATGATAAGATTAAGCGTTGTGTTATTAAACATTAACACGCACCTGGATGTACCCGTCAAGTACACTAAAATATCAGTCAGGATATATTCGGCATTTGATGTGCTCCTATGTATGACTATACTAATGATCAAGGGCAGATGTGTATTCTCATTATATTTATACAGCTGGCAATATATTTTATCATGTTTTTGAATGACTCATTACATGTATTTCATTTTTCAAATACGTAAATACAATCACCCACTTAGGTGCACGAATTGAAAGCTAACAGGCACGGATATATTCTATGACTATTTGTACGTCAATATTTTATTTTATAGTTGTACCCTCTAGGTATGGATATTGAATCTTTTCAGTACAAGCTGCCGTCAGCAAGTAAACACGATCAGCCTATTATATGAATGAATAACATGTATCTTGATATTCTCACGCCCCCACACAACTCTGACAATTCCGATTGGGCTATGAGAAGAAAGGGTGTTTCGTTACTGAACACCTACATGCCCCCAGATACACAAGTCAATCGTGTTAGTAACCTCAGTTAGCATACAGCCTCTAACTGGACATTTACATTGATTGTCATTTTTACCAACCTATCATAACTAGGCCTGTTTAGAAGGTGTGCCCTATTACATGAAGAGGAGGGTGTTATACATACATAAATACGTAACAATTGCGGCGGCCCGCAGCCCCTCTGAGGAAGCATTTTACGAAACGCGCATCAGGGGTCCTGGGAGAAGCCTCGTCTCCCTGTTTTTTAACTAGCTTACCTATGTTATAACTACAACTCTATTTTTGACATTGTTGGCTCAGAAGCACATAGATAATTGTAAAACTAACTGTAATTAGCCCTCGGATTGTAAGGGCTTAGTTTATACTCATATTTGTGCTGCTGGCTTTGATTAATAATTACGGTGCCCACCCACCTTATTATAGGGTGAATGGCTCTTATAACTAGGTTTAAGTGTTTTTAATCTTTTGCTGCTGCTATCGTATGTGTGGAAGCTTTTAGGAAACATTAATAAAGTTTAAAGTATGAATGTTGATTATATTAGAAATTTATTTAACATTGATTCTTCCCTTTGGGCTGAGCTTAAAACTTAATACAAATTTCTGAGCTGCTCATATACAGTTGTATACTCTAATAGAATTATTTTTAGTTGTGGTTAAAACTATGACTCAACAAGTTTTTTTTTTTTTAAGGCAGGAAAGCTTTAACATATACACTATTTAGGCAGGAAATGTTTCAGAGGTTCAAATTTAAACGATTCAATAAGAATTTAGCAAAATCCTTGTCAGTTGATTAATTCTCATGAGAATAAGCTTGTTAGCTTCACTTTTGTTCTTGGCCAATACTGACCCATTAAAAATAATCGGCTAGATTACAAGTTTTCTTTGGTAATGATGTGCGTGACTAACGCACAGTTTTCCCTCACCGCTCACCTAAAGTAACGCTGGTATTACAGGTTTTTTTAAACCCGGCGTTAGCCGCAAAAAAGGTGAGCGTAGAGCAGAATTTAGCTCCACATCTCACCTCCATACCAGCGCTGCTTACGGTAGCGGTGAGCTGGCTAAACGTGCTTGTGCACGATTTTCCCATAGGAATCAATGGGACAGATTCGGCTGAAAAAATAACATAACACCTGCAAAAAAGCAGCATTCAGCTCCTAACGCAACCCCATTGATTCCTATGGGGAAATACTTTTTATGTCTACACCTAACACCCTAACATGAACCCCGAGTATAAACACCCCTAATCTTACACTTATTAACCCCTAGTCTGCTGCCCCCGACATCGCCGACACCTGCATAACATTATTAACCCCTAATCTGCCGCTACGGACACCGCCACCACCTACATTATCCCTATGAACACCTAATCTGCTGCCCCCAACATCGCCGACACCTACTTTTTATTTATTAACCCCTACTCTGCCGCCCCCAACGTTGCCGCCACCTAACTACACTTATTACCCCCAATCGGAATTAAGGCAGAAAAAATCCTATAGGCTGAAGCAATCAGCCAATAGGATTGAGCTCGCATTCTATTGGCTGTTCCAATCAGCCAATAGAATGCGAGCTCAATCCTATTGGCTGATTGGATCAGCCAATAGGATTGAACTTCAATCCTATTGGCTGATTGCATCAGCCAATAGGATTTTTCTACCTTAATTCCGATTGGCTGATAGAATTCTATCAGCCAATCGGAATTGAAGGGACGCCATCTTGGATGACATCACTTAAAGGTACCGTCATTTAGTGTTAGTCGTCGGATGGAAGAGGATGCTCTGCGTCGGATGGCTTGAAGATGGACCCACTCCACTCCGGATGGATGAAGATAGAAGATGCCGCCTGAATTAAGACTTCTGCCCGTCTAGAGGTCCTCTTCTGCCCGGATCGGATGAAGACTTCTGGCCGTCTGGAGGACCACTTCTGCCCGGTTAGGTGAAGACGTCTCAAGGTAGGGTGATCTTCAAGGGGGGTAGTGTTAGGTTTTATTAAGGGGGGATTGGGTGGGTTTTAGAGTAGGGTTGGGTGTGTGAGTGGTGGGTTGTAATGTTGGGGGGGTATTGTCTTTTTTTTTTTACAGGTAATAGAGCTGATTACTTTGGGGCAATGCCCCGCAAAAAGGGCTATTTGTAATTTAGTATACGGTAGGGATTTTTATTATTTTGGGGAGCTTTTTTATTTTATTAGGGGGATTAGATTAGGTGTAATTAGTTTAAAAAAATTGTAATAATTTTATAATTTTCTGTAATTTAGTGGATTTTTTTCGTACTTTAGTTTATTTAATTTAATTGTAATTAATTGTAGTTAGTTTAGTTAATTTATTTAATTATAGTGTACTTTTAGGTGTAATTGTAACTTTGGTTAGGGTTTATCTTACAGGTAAATTTGTAATTATTTTAACTAGGAAGTTATTAAATAGTTAATAACTATTTAATAACTATTGTACCTAGTTAAAATAAATACAAACTTGCCTGTAAAATAAAAATAAATACTAAGATGGCTACAATGTAACTATTAGTTATATTGTAGCTATTTTAGGGGTTATTTTATAGGTAAGTATTTAGTTTTAAATAGGAATAATTTATTTAATTGTAGTAATTTTATTTCTATTTATTTAAATTATATTTAAGTTAGGGGGGTGTTAGGGTTAGACTTAGATTTTGGGGTTAATAAATTTAATATAGTTAATTTAACTAATGTTTGCATGGTGGGAGTGCGGCGGTTTAGGGGTTAATATATTTATTGAAGTGGCAGCGATGTCAGGTCGGCAGATTAGGGGTTAAAAAATGTATTTAAGTGTTTGTGATGTGGGAGGGGGGGCTCGGTTTAGGGTTAATAGGTAGTTTATGGGTGTTAGTGTACTTTTTAGCACTTTAGTTAAGAGTTTTATGTTACGGCGTTAGCCCATAAAACTCTTAACTACTGACTTTTAAATGCATTATCAGTCTTGACAGGAGAGGGTTTACCACTCACTTTTTCCAAGACTCGTAATACCGGTGTTAGGCAAATCCCATTAAAAAGATAGGATACGCAATTTACGTAAGTGGATTTGTGGTATGTGAAAATCGCGTAAAAAAGTGAGCGGTACACCTGTACCTGAAAGACTCGTAATACCAGCGGGTGTTAAAAAGCAGCGTTGGGACCTCTCAACGCTGCTTTTTTAAGGCTAACACAAGACTCATAATCTAGGCGAATATGTTTTTGTGTTGCTGATCCTGGATTGTAGCAGTAGCATTAACTAGTACTTTAGCTTTATTTAAATTTAAAGAGACAGTCTACTCCATAATTATTATTTTTTTTAGAAAGATAGATAATTCCTTTATTAAAATTGTCCAAATGCACTAAGAGGTAGCCTTCGAGGGCTTAGAAATTAGCATATAAGCCTGTCGAGGTTTAACTTTCAACAAAGGATACCAAGAGAACAAGGCAAATGTGCTAATAAAGGTAAATTTGAAAGCTGTTTAAAATTACATACCCTATCTAAATTATGAAAGTTTAATTTTGACTAGACTGTCCCTTTAAGTTGGATTTTTGTTAATAAACAACCTCCTTAGAGAAAATCAGGCAAAATGAAAGGTGAATACAATGCATTTTTTTACAATAATTAATTTAGTATTTCATGGGGAAGTTTTAATTTGAAATATTTTCACCTAGATTACAAGTTTTGAGTTGCAGCTTGTAACGCTGAAAATATGGCATTTTCAGAATTAAAACAGCACCGCAACTTTTACATGTCTTGTCGGTATAGGTGTACCGGACACCTTTTAGCCTGTAACGCAACGTCAGTCCAGCACACGTAAAAATTACATTTTTTCATGGAATTCCATTAGCGCCGGTATTACGAGTTTTGCAGTGAGGCTAAAAAGTGAGCGTTACAGCCTAAACAACAAGATCTGTACTGCCATCTAAAGTCAGTACAAAGCTGTAGCATAAAACTCAGAACTAAAGTGTTACAAAGTGCACTAAACACTCATAAACTACCTATTAATCCCTAAACCGAGGCCCTCCAGCATCCCAAACGCTATAATAAATGTATTAACCCCTATTCTGCTGCTCCCCGACATTGTCGCCACTATATTAAATTTATTAAACCCTAAACCGCCGCCCTCCTGCATCACGAACACCATTTAAATATTATTAAACCCTATTCTGCTGTCCGCCCACACCGCCGCTATTATAAACCTATTAACCCCTAAACCGCAAGCCCCCCACAACGAAATATACTAAAATAAACTATTAACCCCTAAACCGAAAGCCCCCCACAATAAAATAAACTAATTTAAACTAGTAAGCCCTAAACCTAACAACCTCCTAACTTTATATTAAAATTACAATTTCCCTATCTTAAATTAAATTAATACTTTCTTGTCAAATTAAAAAAAATAATTTTAAACTAACAATTAAACTATTATAATTATTAAACTAAAATTAAACTAACTACCAATAAAAACTAAACTACTAATACAAAATATTGAACACTACTCTAAAAATTGCCAAAAAAGTATCTAATTACGAAAAATAAAAACTAACTAAATTACAAAACCCCCCCACTAAATTACGAAAAATAACAAACTATCAAAAATAAAAAAGAACTACACCTAATCTAATAGCCCTATCAAAATAAAAAAGTCACCCCAAAATAAAAGAAAAACACTAGCCTACAATAAACTACCAATGACCCTCAATGTACCGCCCCAATAGGAAAACTAACCACCCAACCGACCCCCCCAAATAAAAAAACTATCTAAAATAACCTAAGCTAACCTTTGCCCTGAAAAGGGATTTGTATGGGCATTGCCCTTAAAAGGGCATTTAGCACTTTTATATTGCCTAAACCCTAATCTAAAAAAGAAACCCACCCAAAAAAAACCTTAAAAAAACACTAACACTAACCCCTGATGATCCACTTACAGTTGTTGAAGTTCCGCTTGAAGGATCTTCATCCAGCCAGCGAAGTCATCATCCAGGTGGCAATAAGTCTTCATCCAGGCGGCCAATTCTATCTTCATCCAGCCGGCAAAGTCCTCATTCAGGCAGCAAGAAGTCTTCATCCAAGCGGCCTCTTCGATCTTCATCCAGCCGGCGTGGAGCAGGTCCATCCTGAAGATATCAGGTTCGGAGCATCCTCTTTACACGGTCGCCGCCGTACACTGAATCTTCAATGCAAGGGATGCGATTCAAGATGGATTTTAGCAGCCCTAATTCCTATTTGTTGATTTAAATTTTTCAGCCAATAGAAATGCAAGGGACGCCATCTTGAATTGCGTCCTTTGCATTGAAGATTCATTGTACAGGGGTGACCGTATGAAGAGGATGCTCTGCGCGGGATGTCTTCAGGATGGCTCCGCTCTGAGCCTCCAGGATCAAGATAGAAGATGCCGCCTGGTGAAGATTGAAGAGGCCGTCTGGATGAAGACTTCTCGCCGCTTGGATACAGGACGTCGTGCCAGGATGAAGATTGAAGAGGCCGCCTGGATGAAGACTTTGCCGGGATGAAGATCGTTCAAGCGGGACTTCAAAAACTGTAAGTGAATTGTCAGGGGGTTAGCGTTAGGCTTTTTTAAGGGTTTATTGGGTAGGTTTTATTTTTTAGTTTAGGGTCGCTCATACAAATGCCCTTTGAAGGGCAATGTCCATACAAATGCCCTTTTCAGGACAATGGGTAGATTAGTTTTTTAGATAGTTTAAGTTTAAGGGCCATTGGTATTTTATTCTAGATTAGGTTTTTTATTTTGGGTGTTTTTTTATGGGTATTAGAATAGGAATACATTTTTTATTTTTTTTATAATTTGTTTGTTATTTTATCTAAAGTATATTTTTAGGGGGTGTTTTTTTTTTTAGAAAAAGAGCTGTTTATTTCAGGGCAGTGCCCTACAAAAGGCCCTTTTAAGCCCCCTCCCCCCAAAAGGCCCTTTTAAGGGCCCTTGGTAGCTTTGGGGGTTGGAGTTTGTATAGTGTTAGGGGGTGTTTGTATTTTCTTTGGAGTAAAAGAGCTGTTTATCTCAGGGCAATACCTTACAAAAGGCCTTTTTAAGGGCCCCCAAAAGGGCCTTTTAAGTAGGCTGACGATATTGCCACTTTAAAAAGGGACAAATATGTATTTTTCTTATGTAAGGGCTGTTTAAAGAAATATTCCAAAAAGACAAAGAAGACTCTCACAAGACTGTGGATATCTCCTGAAAGTATGCACATGTAAGCACTCTTAGCCTAGACTTTGAGGCGGTTTTTCCAGACCGGAGAAAAATAAAATATAACTTTTATTATGAATTGCACTTAAAATAAGGGTAACACACACATTAAAATCGACACTAGCACTGTCATGTAATTGGACTGTATATATTCACTTGGGTGGAGGAATATAATATCAGTGGCCTATAATGCTTATCTTAATTCCCCCAGAATAGTGCTATATTAGATATGTTATACTTAGAAGAAAAGAGTCCCACAACACTGTGTATGTTAAGTGAATCTATACTATACACTCTCTATAGGAATTTTTGGGTACCCTGGTAATCCCTGTATATGTAATGTCAGCCAGGAATGGTTCTAAATGAACTCACTCTGTTTATGTACCTGAGAGCTGTTGTTTATTTATAGAACAGCAATTGCAGTATTTTTGATTGATACTGTAGGATTCGCTAAAGCGCTTTGTGGATTAAATATTCTAGAGTTGCCTCTGTTGGCTAGAAAAATGTTACACTATGATGTGTAAATTGGCGTTATAAAAAGTGATTTTAATTTTAGCGCAACCCAGATATCATGCAAAGTCTGAACGGCTTCCTTTATAACTGTTACAACATTATTATTATGCGTTTTGGAGACGTAACCTTCTCTGTAATTCCCCAATAAGGTACAATTTTTATTATCCT
Organism: Bombina bombina; assembly: GCF_027579735.1. Lineage (NCBI taxonomy): Eukaryota > Metazoa > Chordata > Amphibia > Anura > Bombinatoridae > Bombina > Bombina bombina. Next base: position 315,645,327 of record NC_069506.1, read on the forward strand.
TTGTATATACTGAGGACTTCCCAATGCCCGTATCTTTATTTCAAGAGAACATATCCCTATATTGCCTGTGTCGGTATAGTTTGTATTTGGCTATATATGCCTCTAGATTTTATAGGCAGTGTCTTAATTATAAGGAACCATTTACTCTCTATTGCCTCTTGTGATACAGTTCTGTTCGGTTCTGTGTGTGTTATTCACAGAGCCTTAGGAGAACTAAGTTACGCTGTTCACAAAGCCTTAAGTTCAGTTTGATTCTATTGCAGATATCACTGTTATTATATTTTTACTGTAATTGCGTTTACTGAGCTTTCCGTACAGCAAATCCTCTCTGGTTTAGTTTAAGGGTAGATGTTAGGCTAAATAACTACGTAATGAATATATTTAACCCTGGCTAAGTCTGGCACAACCCAGACTATTCCACAAATTAACTAAGTATAGTTATAATCGTCGTTAGTCTAATTTAACATGAAGTGCTAGGCAGTTAAAAATTAGAGCGCCCAAACGCTCACATAGACTCCTGACTAGTTTCGCCCATCCGGGCTTTGTCAAAGGCGGCGAGCCGCCGATTGTTTGGGGGTATATACCGGTAAAACCGGAAGTCCCGCCTTGTTCTATTTTCAGTTTGTGTACTGATTGGTCATCATTTTTGTAATGACAGCTTCGTCTTCCTATCAGTTTTTACTGTTATTAGTTACAGTATTATGCTGGGGTTTAGCGAGTTGTTAATACATTGCATGTTAGATTTATCTTGGGCTATTATTCTGATTACAACTTTGATATTTTCAAACATATTCTTACTGGCTAAATAGATTATAGAGGTACTATCTTCTTATCACTCACAACTTCTGTTCTATTTAGTTTGATTTTTTATTTGTTATATCCTATGTATTAAATGGTTACCAATATGACATACAAGTACAATGTTATAATGGATTAAATATATACTCCAACTATATATAAGAGTGGATGATCTTTGATTCACCATAAGTGTATAAGTGACATATTCAAAAAACATCAATGTCTCTTGTTTGTGAATTGTGTTGTTTATTAAACGGAATCCTTATGTTGGATGTGTTTTTTGTTTAGTGACAATTGTGTGTTAGTTTATATCATCTGGTTCATGCTTTGCTACTTATAGTAATTTTGTATGTGCTATATTAGTGGAAGTGTGCATTTGAGATTCCTTGTGCCTCAATTGTATGAAGAAATCCTGTGAAAATTGGGTGACCTGTGGCATTAATTGAGTGTGTGTGCTCTTAACATCTGTGAAAAGGATGTGCAAACAATTGATTTGTGTGGGAAGGGGTGAAGATTTGTTGTTGGCTTGAAATGACTTGTATAATATCTTGTTTGTATTATTATTCAATGATATTATGTTTTTTATTTTTGTACCTTTTTGCTTTATTAAGTCTTGCGTTTAAATTTCAAATTAATATCTGTGCATAGTAACTATTCAGTCCGATGAGTTGTACCTCTCCTATTTATATAGAGTTTATATGGTTCTGTATACTGTTACACCAGTATTCATTACAGAAAAATATAGTAGTTGTTCTGCTCATTTAACCCTTGAGGTTGAACTGAGTTCAGTAAATAAATCCACCGACTCTCAGCTTTCAGTAGAGCTGATTCTAAGTTTCCTCCCCTCATTCCTAAACTCACTTCTTCTATACCCCAGCATTGTAGGTCATTTTGGTTTGAGTTATGGAATTTTAAGAAATGTGCAGCTACACTAGTTATGGATTTCATCTCTTCCTTGTCTTTCGCTGCATTTTTAATGTTCCTTAAATGTTCCATTAATCTCAGATGTAATTTCCTTGAGGTCATTCCTACATAGTACAAATTGCATGTACAGTATAGTACATAAATTACACTCTCTGTATTGCAACTGATGTATCTTTTGATGCTGTGTTTCTTACCGAACCTGTCTGTAATAGTATCTGTATTGCGCATGTATTTACATGTGCTACAGTTGCCACATTTGTGTGCTCCTGGTTTGAATGCAGTTATGGTTTTCTTCCTTTGGAAGTGGCTACTAGTTACAAGATCTTTTATATTTTTCGTCCTTCTGTATCCAACTGAAGGCCTATCTCCTAAGAGGGTTTTTAATGTTGGGTCCATCATTAAGATGTTCCAGTGTTTCTGTACAATATTGAGGATTTGTGGTGTTTGGCTGTTGTATGTCATGATCAGCCTGGGTACATTGGAGCTGTTCTTATATTTTTTGTAAAGGAGGTCATGTCTTGGAGTGTGTAAAGCTCTATATTTCGCTTTTTTGGTACTTCTTTTACTGTATCCTCTTCTCCATAGTCTCTCCTCCAATTCTTTTGCCCTGTCATTAAATACCTGATCCTCTGAGCAGTTTCTGCATAGCCTTAAAAATTCTCCTGTTGGTAAGCTTTTCATCGTGCTTGGAGCATGAGCACTAGTACTGTGTAGCAAACTGTTTGCCGCTGTAGGTTTCCTGTACAGGTCGGTAGTCACATTGCCATCACTTGTTTTGTTAATTGTTATATCCAAAAAGTTTATTTTTGTCAGGCTTTCTTCATGTGTTAATTTGATGTTCAAATCATTTTGATTTAGATGTTTTAGGAAATTCAATAAATCATTATGGCCTAGATTTGGAGTTTGGCGGTAGATGGGCTGTTAACGCTCTGCAGGCTTTTTTCTGGCCGCACCATAAAATTAACTCTGGTATCGAGAGTTCAAAAAAATGCTGCGTTAGGCTCCAAAAAAGGAGCGTAGAGCATTTTTACCGCAAATGCAACTCTCGATACCAGAGTTGCTTACGGACGCGGCCAGCCTCAAAAACGTGCTCGTGCATGATTCTCCCATAGGAAACAATGGGGCTGTTTGAGCTGAAAAAAAACCTAACACCTGCAAAAAAGCAGCGTTCAGCTCCTAACGCAGCCCCATTGTTTCCTACGGGGAAACACTTCCTACGTCTGCACCTAACACTCTAACATGTACCCCGAGTCTAAACACCCCTAACCTTACACTTATTAACCCCTAATCTGCCGCCCCCGCTATCGCTGACCCCTGCATTATATTATTAACCCCTAATCTTCCGCTCCGTAAACCGCCGTTACCTACGTTATCCCTATGTACCCCTAATCTGCTGCCCTAACATCGCCAACCCCTATATAATATTTATTAACCCCTAATCTGCCCCCCACAACGTCGCCTCCACCTGCCTACAATAATTAACCCCTAATCTTCCGACCGCAAAGCGCCGCCACCTACGTTATCCTTATGTACCCCTAATCTGCTGCCCCTAACACCGCCGACCCCTATATTATATTTATTAACCCCTAACCTGCCCCCCACAACGTCGCCGACACCTGCCTACACTTATTAACCCCTAATCTGCCGAGCGGACCTGAGCGCTACTATAATAAAGTAATTAACCCCTAATCCGCCTCACTAAACCTATCATAAATAGTATTAACCCCTAATCTGCCCTCCCTAACATCGCCGACACCTAACTTCAATTATTAACCCCTAATCTGCCGACCGGAGCTCACCGCTATTCTAATAAATGTATTAACCCCTAAAGCTAAGTCTAACCCTAACACTAACACCCCCCTAACTTAAATATAATTTAAATCTAACGAAATTAATTAACTCTTATTAAATAAATTATTCCTATTTAAAGCTAAATACTTACCTGTAAAATAAATCCTAATATAGCTACAATATAAATTATAATTATATTATAGCTATTTTAGGATTAATATTTATTTTACAGGCAACTTGGTAATTATTTTAACCAGGTACAATAGCTATTAAATAGTTAAGAACTATTTAATAGTTACCTAGTTAAAATAATAACAAATTTACCTGTAAAATAAATCCTAACCTAAGTTATAATTAAACCTAACACTACCCTATCAATAAATTAATTAAACTACCTACAATTACCTACAATTAACCTAACACTACACTATCAATAAATAAATTAAATACAAATGCTACAAATAACTACAATTACATAAACTAACTAAAGTACAAAAAATAAAAAAGAACTAAGTTACAAAAAAAAAATATATATTTACAAACATAAGAAAAATATTACAACAATTTTAAACTAATTACACCTACTCTAAGCCCCCTAATAAAATAACAAAGACCCCCAAAATAAAAAAATGCCCTACCCTATTCTAAATTAATACATTTAAAAGCTCTTTTACCTTACCAGCCCTGAACAGGGCCCTTTGCGGGGCATGCCCCAAGAAAATCAGCTCTTTTGCCTGTAAAAAAAAACATACAATACCCCCCCCCCAACATTACAACCCACCACCCACATACCCCTAATCTAACCCAAACCCGCCTTAAATAAACCTAACACTAAGCCCCTGAAGATCTTCCTACCTTGTCTTCACCATACCAGGTTCACCGATCGGTCCAGAAGAGCTCCTCCGATGTCCTGATCCAAGCCCAAGCGGGGGGCTGAAGAGGTCCATGATCCAGCTGAAGTCTTCATCCAAGCGGGGCAGAAGAGTTCTTCCATCCGATTGAAGTCTTCATCCAAGCGGCATCCATCCGGAGAGAAGCGGCAGCATCCTGAAGACCTCCACCGCGGAACATCCATCCTGGCCGACGACTGAACGACGAATGACGGTTCCTTTAAATGACGTCATCCAAGATGGCGTCCCTCGAATTCCGATTGGCTGATAGGATTCTATCAGCCAATCGGAATTAAGGTAGGAATATTCTGATTGGCTGATGGAATCAGCCAATCAGAATCAAGTTCAATCCTATTGGCTGATCCAATCAGCCAATCAGATTGAGCTCGCATTCTATTGGCTGTTCCGATCAGCCAATAGAATGCGAGCTCAATCTGATTGGCTGATTGGATCAGCCAATAGGATTGAACTTGATTCTGATTGGCTGATTCGATCAGCCAATCAGAATATTCCTACCTTAATTCCGATTGGCTGATAGAATCCTATCAGCCAATCGGAATTCGAGGGACGCCATCTTGGATGACGTCATTTAAAGGAACCGTCATTCGTCGTTTAGTCGTCGGCCAGGATGGATGTTCCGCGGTGGAGGTCTTCAGGATGCTGCCGCTTCGCTCCGGATGGATGCCGCTTGGATGAAGACTTCAATCGGATGGAAGAACTCTTCTGCCCCGCTTGGATGAAGACTTCAGCTGGATCATGGACCTCTTCAGCCCCCCGCTTGGGCTTGGATCAGGACATCGGAGGAGCTCTTCTGGACCGATCGGTGAACCTGGTATGGTGAAGACAAGGTAGGAAGATCTTCAGGGGCTTAGTGTTAGGTTTATTTAAGGGGGGTTTGGGTTAGATTAGGGGTATGTGGGTGGTGGGTTGCAATGTTGGGGGGGGGTATTGTATGTTTTTTTTTACAGGCAAAAGAGCTGATTTTCTTGGGGCATGCCCCGCAAAGGGCCCTGTTCAGGGCTGGTAAGGTAAAAGAGCTTTTAAATGTATTAATTTAGAATAGGGTAGGGCATTTTTTTATTTTGGGGGTCTTTGTTATTTTATTAGGGGGCTTAGAGTAGGTGTAATTAGTTTAAAATTGTTGTAATATTTTTCTTATGTTTGTAAATATTTTTTTTTTTTGTAACTTAGTTCTTTTTTATTTTTTGTACTTTAGTTAGTTTATGTAATTGTAGTTATTTGTAGCATTTGTATTTAATTTATTTATTGATAGTGTAGTGTTAGGTTAATTGTAGGTAATTGTAGGTAGTTTATTTAATTAATTTATTGATAGGGTAGTGTTAGGTTTAATTATAACTTAGGTTAGGATTTATTTTACAGGTAAATTTGTTATTATTTTAACTAGGTAACTATTAAATAGTTCTTAACTATTTAATAGCTATTGTACCTGGTTAAAATAATTACCAAGTTGCCTGTAAAATAAATATTAATCCTAAAATAGCTATAATATAATTATAATTTATATTGTAGCTATATTAGGATTTATTTTACAGGTAAGTATTTAGCTTTAAATAGGAATAATTTATTTAATAAGAGTTAATTTATTTCGTTAGATTTAAATTATATTTAAGTTAGGGGGGTGTTAGTGTTAGGGTTAGACTTAGCTTTAGGGGTTAATACATTTATTAGAATAGCGGTGAGCTCCGGTCGGCAGATTAGGGGTTAATAATTGAAGTTAGGTGTCGGCGATGTTAGGGAGGGCAGATTAGGGGTTAATACTATTTATGATAGGGTTAGTGAGGCGGATTAGGGGTTAATTACTTTATTATAGTAGCGCTCAGGTCCGCTCGGCAGATTAGGGGTTAATAAGTGTAGGCAGGTGTCGGCGACGTTGAGGGGGGCAAATTAGGGGTTAATAAATATAATATAGGGGTCGGCGGTGTTAGGGGCAGCAGATTAGGGTACATAAGGATAACGTAGGTGGCGGCGCTTTGCGGTCGGCAGATTAGGGGTTAATTATTGTAAGTAGCTGGCGGCGACGTTGTGGGGGGCAGGTTAGGGGTTAATAAATGTAATACAGGGGTCGGCGGTGTTAGGGGCAGCAGATTAGGGGTACATAAGTATAACGTAGGTGGCGGTCGGCAGATTAGGGGTTAAAACATTTTAATCGAGTGGCGGCGATGTGGGGGGACCTCGGTTTAGGGGTACATAGGTAGTTTATGGGTGTTAGTGTACTTTAGGGTACAGTAGTTAAGAGCTTTATGAACCGGCGTTAGCCCAGAAAGCTCTTAACTCCTGCTATTTTCCGGCGGCTGGAGTTTTGTCGTTAGAGCTCTAACGCTCACTTCAGAAACGACTCTAAATACCGGCGTTAGAAAGATCCCATTGAAAAGATAGGATACGCAATTGACGTAAGGGGATCTGCGGTATGGAAAAGTCTCGGCTGAAAAGTGAGCGTTAGACCCTATTTTGAGTGACTCCAAATACCGGCGGTAGCCTAAAACCAGCGTTAGGAGCCTCTAACGCTGGTTTTCACGGCTACCGCCGAACTCTAAATCTAGCCGTATGTGTGCCTTCCCAAATAAAGAGGATATCATCTATGAACCGTATCCACAAAGGGATACAGTTTGTGTACTTTTGATTGCTTTCTGTAAATACAAATTCTTTCTCCCACCAGCCTAGAAACAGATTGGCATAAGTGGGTGCACAGGTAGTGCCCATGGCAGTGCCCCTTGTCTGCAGATAGAATTGGCCATCAAATGTAAAGAAATTATAGGTCAGTACAAAATCTAACAATTTAAGAATAAAGTTGTCATGTTCTTTATTTTCTTCAGAGTACCTTTCTAAGAAATATTTTGTGGCTTGTATACCCTGTTGGTGGTTAATAGAAGTATAGAGGGACTCTACATCAGTAGTAACTAGCCACGTGGAGTCGTTTAGAGTTAGATTCTCTAATCTTTGCAATACTTGCATTGTGTCTTGTACATATGATGGCAGTTGTTCTACATATTGCCTCAGTCTTAAATCAATGTATGTACTGGCTTTTTCTGTTAAACTCTCAATGCCCGACACTATGGGCCTACCTGGCGGATTTTTAGCATTCTTATGAATCTTAGGTATCATATAAAAAGTAGCAATCTTTGGTTTTTCAACTTTTAGAAATTTATGTTCCTTGGTAGTGATGATTCCTTCTTTAAAGGCCTTATTGATCATGTTAGAGTAGATTTTTGTATACCCTTCCATGGGATTATGCAGTAATCTTGTATAGCAGGATTTGTCTCTTAGTTGTTTATTTGCTTCTTTCAGGTAAAGGTCTAACGGCCAGATGACGATATTGCCACCTTTGTCTGATCCCCGAATGACTACTTCATCCCATTGTGTCATCTCTTGTATTGCCTGTTGTTCTGCAAATGTCAAGTTGTGTTTTTTTGGGGCTAATTTGAGCGATGTAATGTCACGGCATACACAGTCTCTGAACATTTCTATTTGGGGGTTATTGTAATTTTTTGGTACAAATGTAGATTTATTTCTTATGTTACCTCTCCATTTATCTGGGGTCTTAGGTTCAGACTCCCCTAATAAATCTTCCAAATCGTTCAGAGTAAGTCTTTCTTCCTCTGTCCATCCTGCCGTGTTTTCTTCTGATGTGAAGAATTTTTTTAGAAACAATTTCCTGGTAAACAATTGCACATCTTTTACAACATCAAATTTGTCCACATTGTTGGTTGGACAAAAGGATAAACCTTTGGAAAGTACTGAAATGTGATTAGATGTAAGTTTTAATGTAGATAAATTTATGACTCTCAGTGATTCATTCTGATCTGTGAGAAGGGGCTCTGTTCCCTCCTGGGTGGTCTCCAGTGGCCTTGCTGCCCTCTCTGATATCTGGTTCTGCCTCTGGTTGTTTTTTTGTGTATGCCTCCCCCCTCTGCGTATTCTCCTCCTGACTCGCCTGAATCTAAAAAATCTTTCCTCTTGTTTCTGCTAGAGGATCTTGGTAAAATCAGGTTGGAAGGGGATGTGGTTATCTGTTGGGGGGGATTATTGCTAGAACTCCCTTCTTCTCCATCTGTATCAGAGATATCACTTTCTATGATATTCACTTTGGGGTTTTTATTAGTATTTCTATAGAATCCTTGTTTTCGCCATTTATACACTCTATTATTGGTGAAATCACTGATGTCTCTGTTCAGTTTACCAGATTTGATGTTTTTGAGTTCTTGTTCATACTTGTCTAATTCTTGTTGGTAAGTTTTATACAGCTGGTTAAAGTCAGGATTTAGCTCTGTTTAAAGAAATGTTTTGAATAATTAGAATTAGAATTATTAGAACCCTGACATATGTATTTTTCATATGCGTCCCTTTTGAAAGTGGCAATATGATCAGTCTACTTTTAAGGGCCCTTGGTAGTTTGGGGGGGTGGGGGTTTGTATAGTGTTAGGGGTGTTTGTATTTTTTTTGGAGTAAAAGAGCTGTTAATCTCAGGGCAATGCCCTACAAAAGGCCGTTTTAAGAGCCCTTGGTAGTTTATTAGTAGGGTTTTTTTATTTTGGGGTGTTTTTTAAGGGTATTAGAATAGGATTAATCTTTATTTTTTTTGGACAATTTCGGGGTTTTTTTGTAATAGTTTTTTTTATTTTTTGTAATGGTAGTTTATTTTTATTTTTTGTAATGTTAGGTTTTAGTGTAAAGCAGGTTAGGTTTTATCTCACAGGTAAGTTTGTATTTATTTTAACTAGGTAGCTAGTAAATAGTTAATAACTATTTACTAACTTGTCTACCTAGTTAAAATAAAAACAAACTTACCTGTGAAATAAAAATAAAACCTAAGCTAGTTAGTTATATTAGTGTTAGGAAATTAAGTAACGTAACATTTGTTGCGTTCGTTCGCTCAAAACTCGTAATCTAGGTGAATGTTTCTTAAAAGGAACATAAGACATTTTTGAAGAATTTTATAGTCCTCTAATCTTTTAATTATCATATCAATTAAATTATGAAGCTTTATTTATTTTCTAACTTGTCCAATACTTTACCAGCTGTATGTCTATCGGAAGGTTTTCTGAATTCCCTTATAACCAAATCTACTGGGATTCTATTCCATGATTTAACCACTGTAATTATTTACTTAATGAATCATTGACATAAGAAAAAAACTAATTACTAATATGTAAAATAACATTTACACGCAGTTGTCATTTGCACATGCTGAATATATGTCTAGATCTGAAGTTCTGACTCACAGGATCTTTATTTATGAATATTTTTATAATTGTATGAATTTCATATGTAATAATTGGTTTACCCTACTTTCAGATACATGATTCTTTTGTGAGTAATTCATACAGGATACACAATTTTAAATATATTCTACTACAAAAAAAAATACAAAAAAAAATGATTTGCTGTCTTCTCTGCGGAAAATTAATCTATATTCTCCTGTGACAGATTTTTTAATAATAGACAATACAGCAAATACGGTGATATTCATAATGCATTATTCTTTAAGACCAAGATTGCAAGTCGCGCGGTATGTATTTACCGTGCACGCAATAGTCTTTTCGCAAGCAGTTTTTATAGCACTGGTATTACAAGTTGTGAAAAATCATGACTGTGCGCGTGATTTCGCCATTTACGCAACAATCCTTTCCACATTTTAAGAGCTGTAGTTAATGCTTTTCCGCAACAAAATGTCTAATAAAAAATATTTTTATAAAATATTGCACACAATAGTTATAAGGGATCAAAGATATGCGATCTCGCTTGTTATTAAAAAAAAGCAGACAAAGGGATTTTACATTGATATATACATAGAGAAACATGGATTTATATGTATAGAGATATGTTTAACTATGGAGATAATGAAAATATTTTACATTACAATCTTATGCACATTAAACAATATCTCAGATGGATCTTCAAAGAGATATTTGCATATAGATCTCGAGATATGTAGATATATATATATATATATATATATATTTATATACATATCACCCTTTAAAGATATATCAGTCAAAAAATCATCACATTTACATGGGCTTTACGCAACAGATTAGTTTTTTTTTCAGTCTTCTCCATTGACTTCTATAGGGAATACATGAACAATGTCGTGGTTTGCATTATGCCGCTTAATGCACACGCATAACTTATTTTCCAACTTGTAATACCTGCACAACCAAAAATGTGAAAAATCCACAACGCGCGCAGAGTTTTCACAACTGATTTGCCGCGCGACTTGTAATCTAGGTCTATATATTTATTTTTAAATGCATTTGATTTGACATTTGCTAAAGCATGCTATCAAGAAACTTATAGACAGACCTATTACTTACATAGGGGAAAATGTGGGGAATCACTGAAGAAAAATGTGATTGAATTATATATATATATATATATATATATATAAATAATATTTTCATCAGTATTTATTTCTTTTCTTAATTTCGTTTACACTGGGTTGCTATAAAACAGTTTTCAAAGCCAAATCCATTGTGTTTAATTAATGAAGGGCTGTGTTTACAATCAAAATGTATTCAAGAAAAGATTTCTAAATCAGAAATTATTGACAGTAATCAATAAATAATTTAGGTGTAATCGACAAACATTAATCTTGGCTATCTTCCTCAGCAATGATTAGATAAAGCACACAACTATAATAATAAATTATCGAATTCAAAATAAACTTACCTATAGTATTTTTATATTATGTAAAATCAAAATAAATAATATTAATTTCTGAAAAAGTCACTAGATTAAATGATGTTTTCCTAACAGTAGATGACATGTTTAAGAGAGAGAAAAACAGAAATAATATCTAAATTCTCAGCACATTTGACAGAAATTGGTTAAAGTGCTAATATTGGCTAATTGACAGAACATGAATGATTATATTACCACTATATTACTTATATAGGCCTATATTACGAGTGGAGTGCAAAATTGTGCTTTCGCAAGCGCAATATTTGCGCTCCACACAGTAATACTGGCGCATACATATGTGCACCGGTATTACAAGTTAAGAGCAATGTGAACTTGACCTCACGAGAGCGCACTTCCATAGGATCCAATGGCAGCCTCGTTCTCATGCCGTGAGACACGACTAAGAACCTAATGCAGGGGGTAAGTGGTGCAGCGTTGTGCAGCAAATTTAAAATATATAAGTATATGACTAAATACATATATATTTATGTGTTTATATGTGTATATACACATATTAACACATAAATATACCGTACATTTATATAATAAGAGTATAAACACAGTCCCCATAGACAGCAATGTATACTTTATTATGGGGGCAATTGAGGCAAAAAATGTTTACTTTTGTGAGAGCTCATGGTAACATTAACTAGCCACTTGTAATGGCTGGTTACTTAAAATGCACCACTTAATGGGCAAAGTTGCCTCTTTTCAGGCGCAAGTTAAAATAGCGCTTCACTTGTAATCTAGCCCATAATGTCTCTGCTAGGATAAGAACAGGTCACAAAATTATCTAACAAAAACACATGCACCTATAAAATAGCAAAAAAACATTAGTTAGCTAAACTGCTGAATCTACCAGCTACACAGTATATTACTTTTATAGTACAGTTTTGATTGGGTTATATTCATACCAATAAACAGTCTAAATCTGTTGTATTTAAGTGTCATACTGCCCTAAGCACTGCAAAATCTCCTATCCCCCAAAACCCTGAGCTCCAGCAATTTTGGGTAATATTTACCTTCATACAGAGAATATAATTAATAAATGGAAAAAAAAAACACGTTTTAGTTAAGTCTATTTTAAGGTGTACCTCTTTCTTTTGATATTTTTTCTTGAAATTTAGTGCCTTCAATGCGAGAATACTGAGGTATGACGTTATCACTATACAGCTATGTTTTCAATGATATATCAATAGGCATCAATAGAATTTTTTGGGGGAGGACAGCAGATGTGCAGAAGGAGAGTGTTGCGTGTTGTACACGTGTTGCACTTCATTTTAAAAATGATCTCATGGAAAGGAGCAAAGTGTTATCAAACAATACTAAAAGAAAAAGCAAAGGAGATAAAATAAACATACTCAATATGGAGCAAAATTACATATGTGGTGTCGCCCGCAAAAGACGGCGTTGCCGTTTTTTATGCTGTTTTGGTATCACATATACATATCACATATCACATATACATATACATTTATATGCGGCACGTATATTTAACCCGTTGGCCGCAATTTTTAGTCCCATAAGCTAACAGAACCGTGTCGCAAATCGGTATCACATATTCAGCGCAAGGACTTACGCAATGAAAATGGAGAAATTTTACTCTATTTTCACCTTGCCACACATAGGCAGGCGTAGCAAGACTTGCGCTCAGTATGTGAGCACCGTAACTCCTGTAACTGCCTGAAAATATTAACCAACACCTAACGCAAAAACACAATATTGCAAATACACAATATTAAAATAGCGCCATAACAAACACAAATACATGTAAAAAATATAAAATACACCTAAAACGCTGTTGTTTACAGTCCATAAACCAAAACCAGCAGAATAAATGAATAGTCTTTCAATAAAGAAATACCAGCACTTGATTTCTTTTTTTCAAAACTCTGTGATCTCTGTGTGTCCAAAATGCAGCTCCTTTTCAAATCACTGGTGTAATCTCCATGATAAACAGCAAGAATAAAAAAAAGGCAATCTGTGAAAACAGAAAAAATGGAGAGCAACAAAGTGCACAGCCAATTTAAGTGCAGATGAATCAAATACAAATTATTATATAAAAATAAAAAGTTGTACACTCACAAGATACACCCTCAAACATATGAGGTATGTAATTACATTGGTTAAAAAGTTATCCTCAAACAACGATTCACAAAATGTGTAGATGTCCCTTGTACTCCGGATGCTTGTATCTTGCCCCCTTTAAATGTGTGGATGTTTACACCTGATCATATTTCAGCATATTCCCCCAACACACTAAGTATCTAGGGCTATAGAAAAGGGATTCTTAACAGATAAATACAATAACTGGAGGTGGTGTAGCGGAGGCAGCGGTAACTCTGCAAAGAAGCCAGCTTCAGAACTGTTGCTACACACAGCTCACCAGTATCCTCCGATGCGTAAAATGGGCATGGCCTAACACATTTTGCTGGGCTCCTCCCAGAAAAGGCAATGAAAGGTTCCCTTGCATTGAAGATCCAGTGAACAGTGGTGACCGTATGAAGAGGACGTTCCATGATGGATGTCTTCAAGGATGGATCCGCTCCGTGCCACTGGGATGAAGATAGAAGACGCCGCCAGGATGAAAATAGAAGATGCCGCCTGGATTAAGACTTCTCACCACCTGGATGAAGACTTCTTGCCGCCTGGAACTCGCAGTGCCCAGAACAATGACACTCATATAGGCCTTTCTTTTTACTGAGGCTGATTCCCTGGACCTTTAGACAGCGCTGTGACAAATATTGCTGATCCAGCATCAATACACTCTGGTGACGCATCATAAACTGCATCATATAGCAACCCTGCTTTTGGGTCGGGACTCTCGCTTCTGCCCGTAGGCCTGAGTCCTCCATATAATTAATCGGAGGCTAAGGGGTGTTTTATCAACACATCTGAAGTTTTACTGAACCCTGATCACTCACACTACCCTCCCCCAGAAAAGGGCTGTTGATGCGTTTGACATATCATTACCTCTAGTTACCAACACCTCATCCTTACATCACCCAGCATTTGGATGCTGCACTAAATTTGCACCGCAGGGTAAGCTGCCTGTTGCAGCCACTTAGTTGGCTCTCACCTACACAGAAGTCGGCCAAGGCAGGAGTATAGAATGTTACAAAACAGACCATGCTTAATATCTAAGAGACACGGAAACCTACATTCCTGGAGAGGGAGGTGTTGGAGGACATTGTATATCAGATTCTCCCATAACTCGTGTGCGGAGACTTATAGTGTCAAATTTAATGTCTTGTATGTATGTTCTGCACCTCATTTCTATCTGACCACTCTGATAACTTGTTTCTTTGCAGGTTCAGGCTGTAGTAGGATATAAGATTTAAATTAGCGTGATTCAACAGGGCATAATTGTACTGGAGAAGCAGTGTCTTCACTTGTCTATTTTCAACATATGTACTTTTATTGTAAAGGCTTGATCCCTCTCATTTTATGGGTATATGGAGAAATATCTAACTAATAACCCAATGGCAAGTCGCAGTAAAGCAAATGAACGCAGAAATAAGGCTGGAAATGAGCAGACCATTCAGGGCCCTACCAGTGAGACTTTTCCAGATAGTAACTTGGTTGACACCTACCCTATTGTAAAGCAAATCTCCATATTATTTATGCCTAAAATAGACAACTTGCAGAGAGGGGTAGATACGCTCACTGATGATGTTAAACAGTTCTCTACGCAAGTAGCAGGGGCAGAAAACAGAATATCTAACTTCGAGGACTCTAATGTAGCTAACACAAGCAAAATAGAGAACCTAGAGAGGCAGGCCATGGCCCTACAATTAAAAATAGATGATCTGGAAAACAGATTGAGACGCAACAATGTGCGCCTACTTGGTCTCCCTGAAACGATAAAACAATCTGATATATTACATTTGTGGAAAACACATTACCTTCTTTGTTAAATATTCCCACTCTGGATTTTGTTGGAGGTGTTGAAAGGGCACATAGAGTAGGCCCGGAGAGGCCTGGTGCAGATATGTCCCAACCCGCCCTATTATGATTAAATTTCTTCATTTCCAAACCAAAACTGCTTTCTTGAGAGCTTATAGAAAACTAGAGAATCTAACTTTTGAGAACACACGGTTGCTCCTATTTCAGGATTTCTCTGTGGAACTTATGAAACGACGCAGAGAATTCTCCCCACTTAGCTCTAAACTCCATAAGGAAGGCAGGCAGGCCTATCTCTTATACCCTGCTAGGCTTAAAATTGTCACATCAAGAGGGCCAAAGTTTTTTGACTCCCCTTCTGAGGCTCAAGAATTCCTGGAAAATAGGGGGTCACCTGCCCACAGTCCTGCGCAGGGGCAAGCCAGGGGAGAGGAGGGATGAGATAGTAACTTGCTTGTTAAACCTTGAAAATGTTACTTAAAGTGCGACCAGTGTCATCAGTTATGATGGCTAGGGGAAATAACAGTGTGACTCATATGATTTTGCATTTAATAGGTTATTATATGTTGAGTGTAATTTTTATTTATTGGTCTCTGCTCTTAATGCAAATATGGCAACAACTGATTAAGGTCAAGGTTGAATGGATGCCATGCCATAGCCCCCCGAAGACTACGTGATCTACATGTAATGGAAAATGTGAGTGGCTTATTAGCTGGGGTCGGGGGGAGGCTTGGCTATGGACTGTTGACTGAGATGTTTTAGGCAGACTACAAAAGGATGATAAAAATGTATTATGGTTACCTGGTTGAATATGGTATAAGAGAAATCAGATCGTATCTGCTCTGGAAAATTTGCAGGGCAATACTAGTTGGTGGTTAGGCTATCTCTATTTGGAGATAGGAAAGTTTATATTACAATGTGAAAAGTTTTTAGGTTGGTTTAAGCCTGGAAAGAAGTTAAAAACAATGCATAAATCATACTATGAGACTGCATGTTACTTTATGTTAACTATTGAAGGATATGAAAATGTAAATGATTGTAACAAGGTGACAAATCTTTATCTTTCTCAGATGCAGACTGGGAATCATGTTGGATGGTGGGGCCTGGTAGTGACTCGATGTGGTGTGAGGCGGAACCGGTCGCCTATACATTGCAGTGAGAAATGGTGGTGTGGTTTTTTTTTTCTCTCTCTCCCTCCCCACCCCACATACATCACAACCCTTTCCCCACACGATTGCTCAGCGACCACTCAGTGTTCACTTTAGAACTTTAGATTGAATCTATATTCATGCAATGTAGGGGGAATTCATTCCCCAATTAAAAGGAAAACAATCCTAACACTGCTGTGGAAAAAGGGAGTGGAAATTGCATTTCTTCAGGAAACTCACCTTTCGGACATAGAACACAAAAAGTTGAGATCATGAGAAAATGAGGGTGTAATACACACCAGTGTGTATTACTACCCTTAGGGGGCGCCTCCTAAGGCGTATCAACTAAACAAATGCTAAAGCAATAACAAACACCTAAATTGTTACTTGTAGAATATACAAATATGCTTATACATATATATGAAGATGTACCAACATAAAGTCCAAATGAGTTATAGTGATACAGTCCCAATCAGAAAATGGATCCAAAACACGGTAGGCAGCTCTCAGTCTTAGGATGGTCTTCCTAATAGAAGGGTAACTGAAAAAAGATAAAACACAGAGGCGCCAAACATGGCCTAGTATAGCCAAAAAACAGATGATAAAATCCACAAGGTAGCGATTAGATACTCACAATGGAGGCGCACCTATTGGTGCTTATGAAGCAGTCTGGAGCCTCTCAGTGGTCCAGCTCACTGGTATACTTCATGGGTCAAATAGTGGTCCTTGGTCGTGGTGATTAGCAGGTTCCTGAGTGAACACAAAATATGCAAACCATAGCCCAGTAACATTTAGACAAGTGAGTGGTAAACTGAGCAATCTTACTTACAAGATCCAAAGCACCAGCAGGTGCATATACTGCAAACTGGAACCAAACAGTCGCCCAGTAGACTGATCCCTCCAGGTGATAACAGGATAACTCTCAGGTGCCAGAGAGTTAGCAGCATACAAATGATATAAAAGGTGTCCAAAAAGCAAGTGTATTTCTGTAAAAATCTTTATTACAAAGCGACACGTTTCTCAGCTAAAACAAGCTGTTTCCTCAGGCTAAAACATTATCAAAAAAAGTTGAGATCAGACTGGGTGGTAAGGGTTGAAATTGCATCATATAAAACCACCAGTAGAGGGGTAGCTATACTCTTTGGGAGAAAGCTAGAATTTGAAACCATGAATGTACTCAAAAAAGACCAGGAGGGCAGGTATATAATAGTGCAAGTACGCATTGCAGGAAAAATATACACTCTGTGTAACATATATGCTCCCAATCAAAAAGATAGAGTATTCTGGGACTCCCTAGTATCTACACTCACTCCATACTTGGGCACTCATATTATATTGGGAGGGGATTTCAACCTTGCCCCGAACCCCCATTGTGATAGACTTAGAGAATCGCGGGAGATAGCGGGTAAAAAGGTCCCTAAGATATCAGACAAATTTGAGCAGGACATTTTTGCCCTGCTGGGGAGGTCCTTGGATGTTGCAGATATTTGACAACAGCTAAATCTGGATGGAAAAGACTACACATGCATCTCACGGGCCTCACTCTCTATGTTGCGTATAGATCTCTTCCTGATCTCAAATTCATTAGTCACCCAGGTGGTAGATACCAGAATCAGAGAGGTTATGTCTCTGACCATACCCCTATAGCGCTCTTCTTAAGCGAGGATGCACCTGTGAGTAATAGACGAGCCTTTAGATTTCCAAAATGTTTAGCATCTTCCCAAGAATTCCAAAACTACTTAGTAAATTGTTGGGACATTTTCCGGGCAAATAACATACAACACCTTGACACCCCAGAGCTATTTTGGAACACAGCGAAAGATGTACTGTTAGGTAATACCATTGTCTATCTGGCACGTCGGAAAAAACAATGTACTGAGAAACATAACCAATTGAGAGATGGCCTAGCGGAAGCCTATCTTCTGTATTGTGCCATTCCCTCTAGTCAGAACTATCGGAATTACAAAGATACAAAAAAAGAATATGATGTCATGCTAACTTATCTGGCTTTGCAGTCGCGTACCAGGGGTAAATACTACAGATACGGGAATAAATTGGGGAAAATTTTAGCATCGTTAGTCAATATAAGCAACACCACTAAACACGTGGACGCGCTGAAGTCTCGGGGGAAAAATTGTGTGGGACTCTAAACTAATATCTGAAACATTTGCGTCATTCTACTCCTCCCTATACACTAGTATCGCGCATCCAGAAGTGAGGTATAGGACTGGTTTTGGGAATCCATTGATGTTCCGCAAATATCAGATGTGCAAAGGGATAAATTAAATGCCCCCATAAATAGAGAGGAGGTTGACAGGACCATTATGTTCATATTGTTGGGTAAAGCTCAGGGCCCTGACGGTTTACCGATTGTGTTTTACCGTTTACTTAAGACACAGGTGACCCCTATCCTCACTGGGTTTTTTGCTGGCTATTTTGAGAGTGATGTAAAACCTTCACCTGCATTTTCTGCGGCTTACTTCACTCTGATCCAGAAAACTGGGGAAGG